>NW_017309961.1:796-30926 GCF_000935625.1 Nanorana parkeri
GCTGCCCGGCTTCCTGATTGCCCGGGAAGCCTGCTCCATGCCAACGGAAGCACCGATACTCAGTGAGTACTGAAAGCAAAATATTGGTACTCGTACTCGATACCCAAAAACTGGTATTGGTGCATCCCTAGTTTTAAACTTTTAAAACTTTTTTTTTTTGTATTGGGACAAGTAGATTGTCATGAAGGACAAGTAGATTTGACCCCCGCTTTAGCCCTTGGACAAGTAGTTTTTTCAAAAATGTCCACACCCCTGATAATGTACTATTGCTACATTCCTCTATAGCTGCTGGTATTCTGCACTGCGCCGCTGTATAATGTACTATATTGCACACCACACTTTTTTTTTACTTCCACCGTGCCAAGCTTGCTCCTGTGATGGAGTAGTAGTAGTAGTCCATCACTGGAGCCTTTTTTTTAAATCCGATTAACCGATTAATCGAACTTAATAATCGGCCAACTAATTGATTATGAAAATAATCGTTAGCTGCAGCCCTAGTGTATATCTAGGTATACATCAAGATGGTGGGGCCAATATCGGCGTGTGACGTCACCTGACGCCAGGCATGCATGGCGTCATGTAACGTCATGCTCCCTGCCTCCAAGATGGTGGCACGCATTCACTGAACACGCCGCTGGCCAATATGGCCGCCGCACATTCTCAAACAAATTATTATGCGCCTGAATATATTTTTCGTTCGTTCATTTTTTTTTAGTTTCTCTGTATCAGTGGTGACCAGCTAACTTGATGTAAGGGGGCTCAAGTGTGGCCCCTGACATCACCAAAGGGCCACACATAATATTCAGTGAATATAATGCAACAGAGGGTTGCCAACAACTGCACACAGGCAACAGGAGATGGTCAAAGACTATGGGAAATCTTTAGGAGATGGTCAGAGACTATGGGCAATCTATAAGAGATGGTCAGAGACTATGAGCAATCTATAAGAGATGGTCAGAGATTATGGTCAATCCATAGGAGATGGTCAGAGACTACGGTCAGTCTATAATCGACGGTCAGAGACTACCGTCAGTCTATAAGAGATGGTCAGAGACTATGGTCACTCTATAAGAGATGGTCAGAGACTATGGTCAATCTATAAGAGATGGTCAGAGACTATGGTCAATCTATAAGAGATGGTCAGAGCCTATGGTCAATCTATAAGAGATGGTCAGAGATTATGGTCAATCTATAAGAGATGGTCAGAGTATGGTCAAACTATGGGAGATAGTCAGAGACTATGGTCAATCTATAACACATTTCAGATGATCATTCTGTGCACGGCCTTCTGAAAAGGTAAAAATGAGATTGGTCAATTACTCTTACATAATATACTGCTTGTGAGAAAATTCTAAAGGCACGTGTATCTTCACTAAGGAAGCACTAAGCTCATACCTCCCAAACAGTCACCCCCATAATGCGGCAGCCTCAGGCAGCATCTCATTGGAGGGAGGCAGCACAGGTGACTAACAGCACTCTGCCCTCCCAGCTGACAGCTCAGGCGGCCGCCACCTTACCACCCTGCTGACCGCTCGACCCAAACCCCCCACCAATCCCCCCTTCTCCTGGCCGCCTCATGGGGTGAATAAGGTAGTGATGGCCTTGCCCCCAACTGTCCCTTATTTGGAGGAACTATCTCTCATTTGGAACCAAATCCCTCTTTTCCCCTTAGTTGTCCCATTTTTTTGGTCTGGTATGTTGTAATCTACGAAAAAGTTCTACTTAATTAAAAGTGTTACTCTGCACTAAAACTTTCATTCTTAAAAGAGAACTATGGGGTAAGTGTTTTCCCCCATAGTTCTCCTAAGGGTCACCGGAGGACATAAACTAGCGTCCTCCCGTCACCCAAAGCTCAGTATATCGCGAGCTACAGCTAGCGATATACTGAGACCGCCGCAGCCGGGGCGGATGCCGACATTACTGTCGAGATCCACCCAGCTGCGTGATTGACAGCTGGCTCTGCCTATCTAGAGGCAGAACCAGCTGTACCCGCCCCCTCCCCTGTCCGTTCCCCCAGTCAGCGCTGGAGGATTGGAACGGGGAGGGGGGGAATCCCTGCGGGGAGCCGTGACTGACAGTCACCGCTCTCTGCGGGGAGATGATGGAGAAGTGAGCGAGCGACGGTATGTGTTCCCTCACTTTCCGACCTATTGAGCCGACGTGTGACAGTTTCATTGTCACACGTCGGCTACAACTATGAGGATGACTGGAAATCACTCACCTCATAGTTCTCCTTTAATAATCTTGTGTGCTATTTCAAAAAGTCAATATAAAGGATTAGTAATAGTGGAAAAAAAAACAATTAACCAATCATTTCCGGTATATACATTTTTAATGGTTCGCACAACTGTGTGCAAAGCAGGGGAGTACCCAGCGCCTAAATACATTGCGGTGGAAGGTGTCCCTCTCTCATCTCAGAAAGTAGGGAGGTCTGACTGACGATTGTTCTTCTCAGCCTGGGTATTGTTTCTACTCTCCACAATGAAGGCTCATTAAAATATAATGTTTGAGCTATTATCAAAACATTAAAATTTATTTTTTCAATTCTTGGGATTTAAGATGAGCGAACATATTAGCATATTCCAGAAATGAACAGTTTCAATCTATATATATCTATATATAGATATATATATCTATATATATATAGATATATATATCTATATATCTATATATATAGATATATATATCTATATATAGATATATATAGATATATAAATGTGTGTGTGTGTATCTTGTGATATACGCACTGGATATTGATGAGAGACTGTGTAACTATTCTAAGCACTCTGAGGGTGGCCCAAAGCAATGACCAACTCTGACAAACATGGCCAATCCGGACAGGTGCCGATCACTAATATAGGTCTGGGGACCAACATAAGTTGTTGCAGTCCTCAAAAGATCATGCCTCAGATTCCCCCTGCATGAGCCAGATGTAAACCCCTCAAGAAGAGCAGAGGAACATTTTTAGGAAGTGTGTAGAACAGGCAACGCTGTCACTTATACTAGGACACAGAGATGATTCCTGTGACTAAGATGTTCTAAGACTATTTGACTTAGAACAGTTATGTAGCCAGTTACTGAGTGTAAGTAGTAACAATGGAGGATAAATACAACAACCAGATAATTAGAGACTTCTAGAAGCCCACGGTGTCCATTTAAGTTGTTTTTATTAAGACAGGTTCCCTTTAAAAGCCAAGAGAACCTGGAATCAATAGTTCAGTTACAGGAAGTACTGAATTTTCCATTGGCCGCAGTAGGCACGTGCCCATAGGTGGCTTTTCCCTGTAGAGTTATTTGACCCATATCCTTTTTCCATCATGGGTAGAATACGGTCATCCCATATAAGCTTATTTACACACTGTCACAATCTTCGAAGCCAAGATAGGACCAGTAAAACAAGAAAATGTTCTGTGTAAATAGGGATTCCAGACACGGGATATGCTTTAAAAACCTATAAGCTCCCAGGATGGCAATCTAGCCCTAGTTACAGGTGAAGGCTGGCGTGCTGAATCATTTGTTGGCTTCTAACATCTCTCAGGAGCTCATGCCGCAAGATCTCCCTGCCAATGTTCCCAGCTCCCTCCCTATTCCCCAGATGCAGTCATCGTGAAGCCAAGCAAGAGGATCCTCTCTTGCTACATTCCTTGTACATAAACATTTTTGTCTTTAATCATTTTTATTGTGTTTTGGAAGTACAACGGAATGAGCATGATACATAGGCAGAGAGGACGTTCATTTCTGTACAATACAACCACAGTTAGTGTGGGCATAGGGCAGCAAGAAATTGTACGCTCTAATGCCCCAAGATACATGTGTTGCTGGTGTTATATCAACGAATTAGGGCCCACTTGTAAAAATAAGCTCTGGGGCCATCGTTAACATGCTACAACCAACAATAATCCAACAGAGATAAAGAGAGAAGCTAGAAAAGACAGAGACAGATAGCTTAGAAGTAAGAGGAACAGGGGTCATGAAGGAACAGTAGAGGGCAGGGGAAGAGAACCCGGGGTAACTAGACTAAGGTGATCACATTTTTCAAATGAAATCTAGGGGAACATTTTTTTATTGGCAAATGCTAAAAAAAACTATTTTATTAGCATGATTTTCTCAAATTATATATGCAGTGTATTTGTTATGTGTGGTATGAAATATTGAAATTCTTTTTTTTATACTCACCTGATCCCTGGATCCACCGATGAGCGCAGCCTCCCATCTCCCACACTGTCAGAAGCTGCATATGGCGTGTGCTGGTTACTAGTTAAACCGGCGCATGTGCTATATGCAGCTTGCGACAGGCTGCGCTATTAGCGTAGCGGGAGCTTCACAAAATGTGCAGCCGGCTTCCCCTCTACGCTAATAGCGTATCTTCTCAGAAGCTGCACACAGCGCGCACCGGTTTAAATAGTAACCGGCACATGCTGTAGGCAGCTTCTGACAGTGTGGGAGACGGGAGGCTGTGCTCGTCGTTGGATCCAGGGATCAGGTAAGTATAAAAAATATATATTTTATGTTCCCGGGGACATAATTTGTCCGGGGACAGCCTCATCAATCCAGGCACTGTCCCTGGAAATCGAGGACGATTGGTCACGGTAACCTAGACCACAATGTCTCTCACACTCAAATGTGTTCCAAACATTGATAGCAGTTGTCTCACTTTTAGGGGCACATAGTTGGTTATCCAGGGGTCCCAAATTTGAGGGAACGTTCGACATATAACGTGACAGTTTGCTGTTATGCGTTCTTTTACCAGATTCCAAGATATCTTTCTTCTGACTATGTACATAAACATTGATGTAACAGGCCTGCAGTGACTATACAAGCTTGTCTTAAGGGTTATGCTCCTCTTTAGGCTAATAGCAATGAAGATTACAAACACTTGCAGGATGGAGTAAATCCAAAAGATCTTTTTATTGCAGAACAGCGTCACATGTATAACATAGCCAACGTTTTTGGAACCGCGTAGGGTCCATTCATCATAGTGACAAATGAGTGAATGTAAAGAACTCATATATATACACCCCTCCAGGCTCCAGCATACAAACAGGTGCTAACTTCACGCCATTGGGTTGTGATAATGTGCAAACAAGATTTTCAGAACAACAGGTCAATATTGGGAGGACTTTCTCATATGAAAATATTTCCTTTAAATCTAGACAAGACTTTTATTTTTGAATAGACTGAGGTAGGGTTCGATCCGCTGTTATAATGAATGCCTCTGGCCCTATTAAGATTATTTCCCTTCACCCCTAGTGTCAGGTGACAGCATAGGCAGCATTAAAACCATGACAAGGGTTCTAACCCTTCCTCACTCTATCCAAAAAAAAAGTTTTGCCTAGAGCAAAGCACGCTGAATAATCCTCTAAAGGCCTGTTCACATGACTTTCAGGTTTTTTTTTGTTGCTGGAGTGGGGCTATAAATATGTTAGCTGCAGTGCAGTGCGTTTTTGACGCGTTTTTGATGCATTTTGCGTTTCCGGACCATACAAAATGTGACATACAGTATTTTTCTGTCGTAACGTGAACGGACTAGGCACGTGAGAACTGTAGCCCATAAAACACATAGGGATACATTGGGATGCATTTTTAGTGCAGGAGCGTACGGATCAGGTCAGCACAGAAAACGGATGTCGTGGCCCTCAATGTTGCCTGTCATCCACAAAGACAGACAGTGAGTACAGGTGGAAGTAATAATTATCCATGAATTCAGCAGCAGACATATCTTTTATCTGCCGACATCCAGCACTATAAAGTAATTGGCTTGGAAACATGGCACCTCTCAGCACACAGCTGCTTATATAACAATTCAGCATTGCTGTATTCAGAGCATGCTGTCTGTCAAATAATTCATTATGCACAGCGCTCTGATTTTACACAGCATTTATTGGACCATTACTTGCTCATTAATGGATGCTATAGTCTTTTACTTTCCCTTTTTAGATCAATATATACCGTAACTGAGATTGCATTAATTTATAAAAATGTTATATACATACGTATGTATGTACTTGGACGCAGCCATACTTGTTAATTGTGTAAGCAGGGTCTGTGCATTCATTAACCCCCCTTTCTCTTACCCCCCTCCACTTATTAACCCCATTAAAAAAAAAAAACCCTCTAATAATGTTTACTTACCCAAGTTTTCTGTCACATGGCTCTCTACAGCGATGACCAGTGATCCAGTATTGAAGTCCATTTCATCACCGACCAGTCTTCTTGCTATGCGTCTTAGTGACATCATCATGACAATGCAGTATTTAGGACATGAGCAGACCCTTCTGAAAATGCTAGTTGACTGGTCATTTTTAGAGCAAGGGTTGGCAGTGGTAACCTTCATGACTCTCTTGTGAGCTTTTTTTTAGGGCTTGTTCACACCATGTGCGCTGACCTGCATTGAACTGCACAGATCAATGCAGGCTCACTGCAAGAGCACACAGAAAATGAATGCACAGCTCGGCTGCGGTGAGAAAAAAAATGAATGAAATGGCATTTTGTGACAGTTAAAAGAAAAAAGCTACAACAGTGTATTACACCACCCCTGTGACACTGCCAGGGATCACTTATATATACTTACATTAAGCCAAGCTGGACCAATGTAAGCAGAGCCGCCACTAGGAATCATGGGGCAGCCTACCTGGAGGGGACTCCTCATACAGCCTACCTTGTAGGCTCCCCTCCTGACTGTTTGCATACACGTGCATGCCCTATGCACATGTGTTCATTAGAATCAGATGGCGGGGTAGCACGATTGCTTTTAATTTTTTTAATGTTTTTATTTATTTTATGACTTATCACCTTTTTGATATTTTTTTCACTTCATTTTTGCTATCACAAAGGGGCTCACAAGCTCCAATGTGATAGTGTTTGGAAGTGACAGGTGCACTTTATGGAAACATCAGGGGTCTCTTAGACCCCTGATGTCTCCCTCAGCCTCCAATACAAGTGATCAAGCACAGGATTGTGCTTGATCGTCTGTTTACCCAAAACTTCAGTCAAGCTTGTGACAGCTCTAAAGCAGTAGAGCACAGCGCTTCCTGCTTCACTAATCACAGAACAGATTGGGGATTGGACGTTCCTTGGTCTGCTCTCGCTCTCCATCCTGACACCATTTGTCATGGTCCAGGGCCCGCCAGAAGAGCCAGGGACCCTGAAACCACAGTGGGGGGCAGCACGATAGCAGGCTAGTACAAGTGATCTGGGTGGCTGTACAGTTAGCCCAGTTCACTTAAACTTGACAAGCTGTGCAGGCATCACAGGAAGTTCTTGTTGGGGTAAGCTGTGCCGGGCCCGCCTGCTGTCCTTACAGGGGCCCAGTACAGGAGGGCTGGCTGTACCTCCCTATCGGTGGCCCTGAATGTAAGTACTGTATATATAATGCTTTTGAAGGAAAAATATTAAACGCTTCAAAAATGTGAAAATCGCTTTTAGAAAACTGCACTCAACTTGCATAGAACTGTAGGGAAATCACAAACTTACCCTTGTGGTGGGGATACCCCTGTTAAGTGTTCGTTTTGTCTAGGGGGGCTCAAATAAAACAGATTCACGCACCTGATACTCGGTCCTGAGGTGGTCAGCACTCCCCTTTCCCTCCTTGCACTACGGCTATGGAGTGTTCCTCGGCATCCTCATCTCTAACGCAAGTCAGTGGACCTGCATTAGATGTGATCATGTCAGTGATCCTTAGACCACCGGAGTCCAAAAGGCTGTGGGGACCGGTCTAGCAGCTAGCTAGCCCCCCTGCAAGGAATTTTTTTTTTAAATTCCTGGAGTTCTTCTTTAATGATAAAAAAATTGCAGTTGTCTTTTTGATTTATTAGAAATAATGATTTTATTAGTTCATAGCCATAAAATGTCATCTCAGCAGACGCACATCTGTGCAGTCAGAGTTACTGCTGCCAAATTTTCCCCTAATGAAAATGGAGAAGGTCCCGTACTACCGTGACAATCCCAGAACAGGTGACAAACTGGTTAGTGAGCACAGGGCACCGGAGGTGAAAGCCCCGTCATGAGGAGAAATCCCGTCCTCTGTAGGAGACGTGTGTCAACCCTGAAGGGATTAGGTTTCATCGCTGCAACTGTTCCCAGTTCTCAGGTCCCATTGAGGAGCGGCAGATAGAAATGATCTACTTAAGTGGCTCTAAAACCTCAAGCAAATTGGTTGGGGGGTTAATATGGGTGGGTCCAGGAGAAAATTCTATCCTCTGTCCCATCTGTACAAAGACTGAATTAATAAATAAAGGAATGATCAGCAAAGCATGGAACATAAAACAAGACCAGTCATGTTGGGATTAATGAGGCCCTGTCAACAATGGACATCTGTAATAACTAGAACTGTTATATTAATGAAAAAAAACCCTTTCCTACCTATTTAATTTACTTGTATTCTCTCCCTGTCCAAGCAGACATGTCAGGTTTCAAGTCCATCCTGAAAACGTCCTGCCATAGCTGAAGTGCTGATTATGGACACATAAAAGCTCCAGATTGGGACAATTAGTATTAAGGAGCTAGATTCATATAATTAGAAGATTGATCAGAATATGATAAAGCACAATGGTTTAGTGCAGTGGTTCTCAACCCATGTAACCTCAGGACCCACATTTGTCCTTGGCCATTAAGTCGCAACCCAAGTCGCACTGCAATAGAACGCATGGCATTAGGGTACCGCACCAGTTCTGGTGCGGCCGTACGCACTGTGGGTAGGAGGTGCATTTGGAGTACAATCCAAATAAATGGCAACGCAACACACCTCCCACACCAGAATGTGCGTAGTTGTGACCGTCTGGTACAGTTTGACGTACTGTACTAGTGTGAAAGGGCCCTCAAAAACACTGACATGCATACATACATACATACATACATACGTAGACACATTCTCTCACACACATACACACTTTTTTTTTGTCCACCCAGTCTCCCTACCTAACAAGAACTGGAGTGGATCCTCAGCCTGGGGTCCAGTGTGGGCTGCTGTGACAGAGCTCCATCCATATGTGCATTGCTTGTACAGCTTCCTTGTGTGCCCTGTAGAGGTGCCGGGAGCCAGAATGTGAGGTCACTCTGGTCCAGTCACCTCTATAGGACACGCGAGGGAGCTGTAAGCAATGCACGTATGGATGGAGCTCCCTCGCTGCCATAGCCCAAGCCTGCCCCACCTAAAGCTGGCACTCAGTGCTGGGCAGCATAGTTTAAATGGCTGCTTGGCGCGAGAACTGACAGTGCTGTGCTAGGGTGAGGCTGAGGAGCTGAGAAAAGTGGAAGCCATGCAGTGACCCACTGAACACGGGGTCGCGACTCACTTTTGGGTCACGACCCACCAGTTGAGAACCGAGGGTTTAGGTGAGGCCTCTCAACATAAACCAGATGTCCCTCAAACAAGGGTAACCTGGATTGATAATTCACATATATAAAGTCCAATGTGAGTGTCAAACAAGACCGTCCGAGAGAATAACAGAATTGGTTCACAAACAACAACACAGAAGGGTTAATGTGTTTCGGTGGCTCAAAGACACCCCCCCCACCCTTCCCCAGGGCCTCCAGAATGGGAAGTAATATGGAGCTGGCACAAATCACCAGGGATTATTTATTTTCTGTAATGGCATCTAGTCAAAATCAGTGAATCAATAAAACTGCCTCCGTTTTTGCTGATTCACCAATTTTGGCTATGTCCCATCTTTGTGTGTGAGTCCATATTACCCCATTGGGCCCCTGGAAAAAAGCTGCGGGGGGTCTTGGAGCCCCTGAAACGCGATGGCTGTTATGTGTTGCTGTTTGTGAACCAGTGCTATTGTTGGAAGTTTTGGGGCTGTCTGACTCTCTTGTTTGGCGCTCTTATTGGACTTTAGATACATAAAAAAAAGCTCCAAACAGCTAAAAACACATGAAATCCATATGTGGGATCTGTTTGACCTTTCAAAAGATTTGTAATTTTGTTCAACCAGTAATGAGATTTACACAGCTCTGCCACACAGCACAGCTAGGCAGCTAACAACACTTTTTCTGCTACAGTTATAGACGGTAGAAGGAATACCCTAATTTCCTTCTGAGTGGACAGTGAAAGAGTAGCAGCAGACTGATGAGGTCATTCTCTGCCCTCTGCTATAAGTAGGTTACTCGTCAGCACATCTGCATGCGGCACATGTGAGTGGCTACCAGTGGCTGTTCCTATCCCAGTCTGAGTAAGCTACTGTACAGGCAAGTACATGAGGCTAATACCAAGGCAAATTCAGGTACTTACACTAGATTTAAAAAAAATGTCTTGGCATATTAGCAGATAACAAGCGGCATGCATTTGTGTCCTTATATCTGCCTGCATGTAAGCTTTAGGGTACGTTCACACCAGCAGCTGCGCTCAACTGCATGGCCGCTGGTGTGTGTGTCCCCGCACAGTGCCGATGCGCTCTATCGAGCCGCATCACACTGATTCTTTTTCCTTAGTAGAACTTTATTGAGTGATCACAAGTGACAATTCATTCAATTCCATGAACTTACCACTGTGCAATGCGGCTGTACCGTGTCTCACTATGGTGCGCTTAAAAAAAAAGTACTGCATGGTGTACTTTTTTTAAGCACACACCACCGGAACTTGCTGGTGTGACCCAAGCCCATCCATGACAAGGCAAATTGCCTTATCTTGCATTCACGCTGCGCTGGCCGTTTTTCCCAATCTACAATCGTGTATAAAGGGCACAAATGGCAGGATATGAAATATCAGGACACTATCTGCATGGAGTTTGCATGTTCTCACTGTGCTTGCGTGGGTTTCCTCCGGGTGCTCCAGTTTCCTCCCACACTCCAAAGACATGCCAGAAGGTTATTTGGCTCCTCTCTAAGTTGGCCCTCTATGTATGCATGTGAGATAGGGACCTTAGATTGTAAGCTCTTGAGGGTTGGGACTGATGTGAATGTGCAGTATGTAAAGCACTGCGTAAAGAGTTCTTTATGTTGTTATAGACTGTATGTGCAGGCTTGCCGTGAAAGATTTATATTTGCCCCTTTATTTAGTTTTTCTTTGACCGATTATTTTGATTTTTTTTGTGACTGACTCTTCAAAATCATTCCAAGTCCTGATAGTTTGCTGTTGCGAATGTTTGAGGGACGTACTGCACTTGTGTCTGGGCTCACCATGTCAACTCATTATCACTGCAGTTTTCCTTTGAACAACATAGGTGGTTCATATCTGTCCCGGTCGCCCCATCTGAGCTGCCTGCAATCAACAGTTCCCGGCTTATGTATGTGAATCAGTAAAAATCCTTCTCAAACATATGAACATTTTAGTTCATAGATTCCGTTATTTTAACAGGGTAGTCCACAGCCTTTACACCGCCCTGTCACTTACGGCTAGAGCATGTCCTGGCAGCCAAAATCAACTTCTCCTAGTGCCTGCTGTAGGGCTGCCAACCGTCTAAAGGTCCCCACACACCTTACGATAATCGTACGATAATCGCGGGAAATCCCACGATCGTACGATTATCGTAAGGTGTGTGGAAGCCGCACGACTTTGAACTTACGGACATGTTCGAAAACCCGCCGAGCATCGTACGGCGTTCGGCGGGTTTGTGGCATGTCATGTCCGTACGATAACAGCCGTACGGGCCGGTGTGCGCAAGCGCACACTGCCCGTTCGGCATTGCGGTCATCGGAAGCCCGCCCCTCAGGGGGCGTGGCTTGCGATCATCGCAAGTACGATCTGCCTATGCAAGATAGGCAGATCGTATGTTTTTTTAAGTACCTTACAACCATCGCAAGACAAAAGTCTTGCGATGGTTGTAAGGTGTGTGCCCAGCCTAAGAATTTATGGACAGTCCATTGAAATAAAGCCTGGCCCCGGTCCCGGTCCCAATCGAACTTTCGATTTAAATTAGGTAAACACATTCTAGGTGCGTGAAAAGAAAACGTGTACAAAGTCTTACAGTTGTTTTCTTTAAAAATCAGCCACGTTCTGATTGGAAAATACTGTCTCCTGCCAGCAGGGTACAGAGTGCAACTCTTGGTCTTTGTGTGGAAGAGGTGGCCTCTCTGCAGAGGTCTGACACGCCCCTGATGAGTTTGTGCTAGAGCTCTCCAATCAGCAGGGAGCATGAGCTTTCCTGATTACAGAGCTACAGGTCGGACCTTTGTAGAGAGACCACTGCTTCCCCACAGAGAGCAAGGATCCCATTTTGAGGTGCTGGCAGGGGACAGGCTTCTCTATTCAGGCTCTGGATGATTTTTAAACATAACAAACTTTTTAGACTTTGCACTCGCTTACTTTCAGTTCAGTTGGGACTGGGTCAGGCTGTGGCTGCTTTAAAAAGGAAACAAACTTTAAGACACTGAACATGTTTTGTTTTGAACTTAGTTGAACTCAGAACTTGTTTTGTTTTGACCTTAGGATTTAACTGGGCTTTAACCCCTTATTGACAAAGATAAAAACAAACCTTAAAGTGATATTAACCACTTGCTGACCGGGGTGTTTACACCCCTTTCCTGTCCCGGCTATTTTTCAGTATTCAGCGCTGCAGTACTCTGATTGGCGTTTATTCCGTCATGCAACGCTGTACTGAAATGAATTTTATATCATTTTTTGGGGACAGATAGAGCTTTTTTTTGGTGGTATTTAATCCCAACTGGGGTTTTTATTTTTTACTATATAAGAAAAAAAGTAACGAATATTAAAAAAATAAAAGTTTTTCCCTTTATTATTTTAGGAAACATTTCTTTTACCCATTTTTTTGGTAAAATATAAAAGATGGGGTCACGTCGGGTAAATAGACACCAAACATGTCAAGCCTTAAAATTGTGCGCGTCCGCGAAATTGCAAAAAAACCACCATAGCCAAAATTGGCCATCGCTGACCGTTTAAAATCCTGGCGGTTTCCAGCTTGTGCGTGCCAGGGGGCACGCGATCAGGCGCGGGCACGAAGGACGTCTAAAGACGCCCACCCACATCCAGGAGACTCCCGTCCGCCGAACGTTGAAAGACGGCGGTTAAAGTCAAACGTTTTTAAGCTATTTCATATGCTGATTAAATCACTTACAATGGATGTTGCTTCTTCATGTTTAATAGTTTTAGTTTCCTGCAGAATCATCTGGTCCCCTGAGCAGTGGTCCTGGAAGGGTCCTATGGAGGGGCACCCTTGTGTGTGCTACTAAACTCTGTGTGCTGGAACCTCAGCTGCGGGAATCTGTTCTGTCCCTTGTGATCTTATACTGGAAGAGAAGTTCAGGGAAGCCGAGCTGAGAGAGTTGGAGTTCTCCTGAAACATGATGACTGTAAGTTTTAGGGCAAAAATATAAAGAAATACTTTCCTGGGCAATGTATATTTGTTTGTTAACTATAAAATCTGCAAAAAATAAATAAATACAAAGGCATTTAGGAATTAAACATAGACTAGTATAATAAATCGGTCATGATATGCACTAAAAATCAGGGATGCGGCAGTTTAAAAAGACGCTTAGGGTGCAACCAGGTTGATAAATGCCCTCCCCAGTGTAGAGACCAACAGCTGTCGGTGACAGTTCGGTCTCGTTGCTGGGGTGTGCGATTGAGCGTGCTGCCAGAACAAACACATGGCGTATACTGTATATATGACACCAAGGAAGAAAGTCCATCGTCACTGACATCATATATGTGTTACGCCAGCAGGTAGGCGTTACGTCATGTCAAAGATATGGCAGAAATATTAAGCCCATAGCAGTAATGTCAAAATTGCTCTGGTCCGCGGTATACAGGTGTGAGAGATGCAGTGGTGGATATAATTGCGAGATGTCCGAAATGTTGGGCTGCATTTGCCTGTATTAAAATCAGTTTTGGATTGACAATTCCGACCTACTGAAAAACAACAGCTGAACCGCAGCGTGTGTATACAAACATAAATGCTATATGCAGGTGAAGAAAACACTAATGACTCAGATAGCTGGGGATACTTTGTACAGAGACTAAACTAAAAGAGCCCCTGTTGTGAAACCATATCTGGTGTCAGGAACACTATGGACACCAACAAAGCAATCTCACCCGTATCCAAACTCTCAACCAGCAGATCAAGGTTTAGGTTTTCATACCTTCTACAGAAACCGATACAGTCTGTTACAAGAAGCCAAGGTTTAATAACGCATCACAAAACATTACATAGGTCCTACACTTTGTAAGCAATGGCCATTTAGTGCGAGGTGGGTTCTCAAAGGTTGAAGGTCAAGCCTTCAAATGGTGTTTTATTCTGACTACCGCTATTAGGCGACATCTGCATCTACATTCACACATTAATGGATGCAGATATCCATACAATTATCTGTCTGTTATGCACTTTCTGGAGCTGAGAGACATTAGGTTATCATCATGAAGTTGGGAAGTTGACTGCACAGTTACTATCAGGCCTAAGGGTTTGTGCACACCAAATCCAATGGGTTCCAGCACGGTTAGGCACTGGATCGCATAATGAAAGCCTCCTGCGTTCTGGGGTGGGAGGGGGTGTGGCAGTGCCATTTACTGTGCTGTCCCTGTATATTTATATAGCCCTTGTAAGATGTATATTTGTCCCCTTACTTAGCTTTGCTTACTTGCTGGACCCTGGAGCTCCCAGTCATATCTGGGAGATTCCCTTAGGGCTTGTTCCCACCAAATCTAGTGCGTTCCAGCACGGTTAGTGGCTTGAACGCACTGGATCGCATAATGAAAGTATCCTGCGTTCTGGAGTGGGAGGCGGTGTGGTGGTGCCATTCAAGTCAAAGGCACCACAGCAACTCCTCCCACATGCAGTGCGATCGCCCGCACCAGAACGTGTGGTACAGCAATGAGATCACAAAAAATAGCACATGACAAAATTGCAATGACATCACTGTTTGTCACGAGCTGGGCGGGACGCCGGCCAGAGCGTCACCGGCTGCTAGCTCCATGCAACTCAATGGGATGCCACCTAAGGCATTATAGGGACAGTCCTGGGCACCTGGACCCACACAGATGTCCAGGTTCAAGTCTGGATGGAGCTGCATGCAGTTGCATCTTCCCATAGGGAGGTACAGACTGCTGCATGCAGTTACACACAGCACCTGTCCCTTCCAGGATCAGGTCACGTGCACACCGAACTGACATGCATGCCCATATCAATGAGCCCTTATAAGTTAGACCGATCTGATCATGTATAATCATTATCTATAATCATCATAATCATGTATAATCATTAAAGATTGAGTTTTATCAGCTCATTTATGATTAAATCCTCTCTGCTTTGTCCTAATTGCTGCAGATGGAGATTTAGTGAAGTATGAGATGTATGAAGCATTTCTATAGAATGGTAAGGTGTCCAGGACAAGTACTGAACCAGGTGCAATGGGAGGTATTGAGTTCCAGAGATTAGGAGCAAAGAAGAACAATATTCTGCCCACAATCTTCTATACACATATGTACATACTTCTCTAAATGATATGGCTGTACATTATTCTGGAAAGAAAAGCATTTAATCAAAGAAAAATCTCATTGTTATTTAATCAGAACATTCTATGCTCCTGCGCGGGATAAGCTGCTACAAGGAATGGCACCTGAAGGAGTGTTTAGAGTTTAACTCTAATTTCTCCCAGGCAGTGTTAATTTACAAAGAATAGCTCAGGCTGCAATACTCATCTCCTGCGATGCTGCCCCCTGCAGTACTGCTTTTCTGCCACAAGATGTCCTCAGTCTTCCAGGTTTAATGATGCCCATGTCATTCACCTGAAAGACTGAGGACATATGGTGAGTATGGGACATCTTGGATACAGCTGGCACTGTACTCTAAGTGTATTGCCACAGCAATACACTTAGAGTCACAAACGTCACAAACGCTCTATGCATCATCAAGGACTGAGTCATGTGACTGGCTTGAAGATTTCTGGAAAAGGTAAGTATAAAAAATCAAAAACATCGCTGGCAGGGGGTTGAACACTACTGAAGGTGGGGGTTATTTTTTTGCTTCCACATGCACAATTGAAGGGGAGTACCACTGCCACCATTAATGGGGTGTTCATTATAGCTGCCACTGACACCGATTAATTGGCGTTTATTATAGCTGCCACTGACACCAATGAATGGGGGTTTATTATAGCTGCCACTGTCACTGACACCAATGAATGGGGGTTTATTATAGCTGCCACTGTCACTGACACCAATGAATGGTGGTTTATTATAGCTGCCATTGTCACTGACACCAATGAATGGGAGTTTATTATAGCTGTCACTGACAGCAATGAATGGGGAGTTTATTATAGCTGCCACTGTCACTGACACCAATGAATGGGGGTTTATTATAGCTGCCACTGTCACTGACACCAATGAATGGGGGTTTATTATAGCTGCCACTGTTACTGACACCAATGAATGGGGGTTTATTATAGCTGCAACTGTCACTGACACCAATGAATGGGGGTTTATTATAGCTGTCACTGTCAGCAATGAATGGGGAGTTTATTATAGCTGTCACTGACAGCAATGAATGGGGAGTTTATTATAGCTGCCACTGACACCAATGAATGGGGGTTTATTATAGCTGCCACTGACACCAATGAATGGTGGTTTATTATAGCTGCCACTGTCACTGACACCAATGAATGGGGGTTTATTATAGCTGCCACTGTCACTGATACCAATGAATGGGGGTTTATTATAGCTGCCACTGCAACTGATACCAGTAAAAGGGGAGTTTATTTTTGCTGCCACTGTCAGTGACATAAATATTGTGGGGAAGTTATTATTTTGACATTCACACCAGTAAAGGCATTATTATTGCTGCGTCTGCTGAGCGTCACTTCCCAGAAACTCATGCATGGCTGGGCCCATGCCAGTACATCGATTTCATCCAGGCTGATGTGAGAAGGGGATGAAGCGGCAGTTCTTAAGGTGCCCATACACTGCACGATTCTCGTACGATAATCGCGGGAAATCCCGCGATCATACGATAATCGTGCAGTGTATGGAAGGCGTGCGACCGTTTCTAATGTACGGTCGCACGACTTTTGTATTTCGAGCATGTTCGAAAAGCAGCCGAGAATCGTACGATTTTCGGCTGGTTTGAATCATGATCGAGAAATAACTGCCGAACGGGCCGATGCGCGCACGCGCACACTGCCCGTTCAGCATTGCAGTCATCAAAGCCCGCCCCTCAGTGGGGCGGGCTTGCGATGATCGCAAGTACGATCTGCCTGTCCAAGATGGGCAGATCTTACGTTTTTTTAAATTACTTTACAACCCTCACAAGACAAAGTCTTGCGAGGGTTGTAAAGTGTATGGGCACCTTTAGTTGAGTGGAGGGGCACCTGAGATTGGATATTCCTGGAAGGGGATTATCTCTATTATATGCATGTCTTTATCTGGTTCTAGTGTGTTTATCCAGTTACGATTGCTGTCAGCCTCCTCTCTGCTTAGTACCTAGTACAGTGGTGTCTTAAAAGGGCCCAAGAGTCACATTTGTAACCACAACTCAAGTGGATGGCCACATTTATATCAAACAAATCAGCCTCTTCAGCTGCTAACAAAACCTACATTCGAGTAGATGGGCGTGGACCCATTTGTCTTGTCCATTGGGAATAGGCAAGGTCAGGAAACCACGATCTGAAACTACCAAGGTAGATAGTATATACTGCTCTACCTTGCAGCAGTGAGTTTAGTGTATATAGCAATAGTAACTGCCATAGTTCTATCCTTTAAAAGCACACTTTCAGACAGTGTGCACTTGCCCAACCTGCCAAGCCACCCCCTAATCTAAAGTAAACGCCTTCCCAACTATGAACTGAACATCACTCTCAGGAGATGGGCCCACACATTTTAGATTAAGGGGGGCTAGACAGGGTAAGTAATGTATCTTATTTGTGTATCACTCGGCTGTGGATCCTCAAATCATCTCTGAGTTGTTGCTGATGCTGTCTTTCCTTCTGGAGGGTGACTACTTTTGTTCCCCATGGTCCCTGTGTGTGTTGTAAAGTAGTCACCGCTCCAAGCTCACTCCTGTGATAGATTCAAATCTCATGTTTAGTTAGATAATTTGTATTGAGATTGTAGTCCATCACAGGAGTGAGCTTGGAGCGGTGACTACTATACATCACACACAAGGCCCATGGGGAACACAAGTAGCCCCCCTCCAGAAGGAAGGACAGTGTCAGCACCAATTCAGAGATGATTTGAGGATCTACAGCCGAGTGATACACAAATAAGATACATTTTTGTTTAGGTAACTGAACGCATTTTTTAGATGAAACTTTTGAGTTTAGTGTCAATTTAATAGTTAAGGTAATTACCTCCCTGTTCCCCCATTATGTTCTTTTTATGATTGCAAAAATCCTCGCTGCCTAGTTCCAGGAAGACCGAATCCACTCAAGTCCCGGACGCAGCTTGAGCACGAATTAATATACCTTGCAATAGATTGTATTCATTTTTATTTCTTAAATGCAGAAACCACTGATTGTAAAGCTTTTAAATGCTGACGCCCAAATGTTTGGGTGTACGCAATGTTTGTAACTCAACTTATATATGTGGAAAAAAAATAAAAAAAATCTTTTGAAACTAAAAAAAGGTAATTAAATGCATTTTTAAGATTGAATTCCTAAGTTTAGTGTCACTTTAAGTGACTTTGCCTAGGCTGAGATTATATCAGTCTGGTGCAGGCATGAGGAAGTATTTCCTCAGTCACTTCTGCCCCAGTAATAAACCTGAAATATTTAAACTTTGTAGCAAGTCACAAGCATAGGTTTTACATGATTGTGTCATCTCTGAGCCAACATCTCAGTTTAGGAGGTAGACGCTGACCCTGGATAATGCCTGAATAAAGATGGCTGCATAGGGTTGCCACCTTTTCTTCAAGCGAAACCCTAACACTCTAGCGACACGCTGACATTTTTTTGGGAGAATGAGTTGTGGCTTATTCATATGTAAATAGCCCCACCAATTCATATGTAAATAGCCCAGTTGAGACTATTTTCAGTGGGGGGCCAGTAGCCCCTATCGTAATTTTGGTTGCCCCCGTCTGCCTGACATCTTGTGTCCGGGTTTCTGCTGCCAAGAAACCCAGACACAGCATTCAAAACCCGGACTGTGAATCACGGACAGGTGGCAACCCTATGGCCAGTGGCATAACAATCACCATAGCGACCCAGGCGCCCGCTGTGGGGCCCAGCCAGATGCCGTGCGGGCCGCCTGGGTCGCTAAGGGATCCTCTGCTGGTGGCTTTCACTGGCGGCTGAAGACGAACACGCCGCTGTTCAGATCACTGACAGTAATCTGTGCAACAGCGCGTTCCTCTCCGCAGAGTCAATGAGAGCCAGCAGCGGCGGTGGAGCAGGCTGGACCCAGCAGTGGAGGAAGAGGAGGCGGGCCCGTGGTTAGCAGCAGGGGAGGAGGCGGGGCCCATCAGCGACCAAAGACGAAGAGGAGGCGGACAGGTAAGGAGTGCGACCAGCCCACCTGAGGGTGACCCTGCATAGCCTACCATAGAGAGTCTATGGTGGGCTATGCAGGTTCACCCTCAGATGGGCTCTGCAAGGTGTATAACTAGAAATCACTGGGTCCCATGCAAAATTTTGCTATGGGGCCCTGTGATTTCTAGTTATGCCCCTGCCTATGTCTGCATTCTTCTGGAGAGAAAAGCAGATGAAGGCATTGTCCCGGAAAGTACCGTGATCTCAGTTAGAGGTAAAAAGGTTACACTTACATATTACTTAGTTGGCATGTGCTGTACATAAAGAAATATATCTGATGCTAGGTCCACTTTAAATCTACCCTGACCACATAACATAGGTATTTTTAAAAAAACAACTATATTCACTTTAAAAAGGAGACACTACAGATTAGCACAGGAGAGAAGGGCAAGTCACGGAGAATTCACGGCCTACGTATCGCATGCACTAGATCAGCAGTTCTGAAGGACAGTTTGGCCCAAAAACCATTGGCAGGAGGACAACAATGCCCCAATCCCTTTCCTAACAGGCAGCCTGAAACACTTAACCCTGTAAGAATCAAGGCAAGTCAACATCTTATATGAAATGATCTGAGCCTAAGATAAATACATCGAAATGAGTAAACAGAGCCACAGCGTTTCACTATTATGTCTTATGCGCCTCGCTGAAAGAACCACTTTTAGGAAATATATTGTAATCTGAAAAATGTACACGGGTAATAAAAGCAATGATAGCGTCAGCATATAAAAACCCTTTTTGTAATTCCACATGTATTTATATTCTTTACATTTAGTTGCAGATCAAGCTGTCTAGCAAACGTGACAATGGTTTGGACAAACAATAACATAGTGAGGGGTGCTAACAATGGTCCCCCTTTGCGAATTCAAACTTGCTGCACTCACACTTGTCTGTTTTAACACACACTTTTCACTGAAATGGATTCAAACTCATGTCGATGGATGTTCTAACACACGTTGACATACACCTGCATTTGACATGTGTTAGGGCTTGTGGCTGCGCTAGCGTTTTTTTCCAGCAGAGCATGAACGCAAGACGAGGCAATTTGCCTTGTCATGGATGGTGACAGTTCACACCATTGCGTTCCACCGGCGTGCGCATAAACAAAGTATGGCATGCAATGCAGTTCTTTTTTTAAGCGCATTGCAGTGAGACCTGGTACAAACACATCGCACCGCGGTGAGCCCATAGAACTTAAAGTGACATTAAACCCTGAGATTTTTTAACATAAAACAATACTGTAATGTGCGCCTTACTGTAATCCATGGTTGTTTCCCTTCTCTTTGCTGCTCTTCCTTTTAAATCTGTATCACTTCTCATGCTGGGCAGAACTTCTGTTTTGCAGCAGACTGCCTTGTCTCTGGAATGGATACATGGTGTCTGTGTGTAGGTTCGCAACCTGAGCCAGCACTACAGGAAGAGGCAGCCAGCTGCAAAGGGAAGTTCTCCCCAAGCATGAGAAGAGATAAGGATTTAAAAGGAAGAGCAGCCAAGAGAAGGGAAACTACCATTTATTACAGTAAGGCACACATTACACTATTGTTTTATGTTAAAAAATCTGAGGGTTTAATGTCACTTTAATGTCACTTGTAGCATTTCAATAAATGTCTAACAAACGAATAAAACAGTGCGATGCGGCTTGATCTAGCACATCGTCACTGTACAGGCACAAGCACAACAGCAGCCGTGCGGCTGAGGGCGGCTGCTGGTGTTAACAAGCCCTTAAAGCTAAACCCTCCATTACTAAGCTCTACTCCAGTGATGCGACGTCTGCAAAATCCCTCTCCGATGCCCACATCTTATCCCTGGTTTCTAGAGGGTCTTCAGCAATCTTAACTTAAAGGAATTGCATAACATCCACTCATTTGCATGGTCGTTTACTCATGCCCAGGGCCGGATTTCCCACAAGGTCACTGAGGCCTGGCCTCGGGGGTGCAGGGAACAGAGGGGCGGCAGGGGTGTAGAATCGCCTGACGCCCAGGACATGCAGTTCTGGGCGGATGGCGGGTAGTTGTTTTCTACATTTAGCCCTGTTTTGGGCAACCAAAGCTGAATGTAGAGCGGGGCAGCCACTCATTTGTTTACAAGTGACCTCAGTGATGTCACGGAGATCACTTGTAATAACACTGCAGGTCCGTCCTCCCCTCACGCCTACCTCTCTCCTCACTGGAGATCTGCAGGGTCCATCCTCCCCCTCCCCACCCGCCTTGTACCTCTCTCCGCCGGCCGGAGATCCTCAGGATGTAAAGAGGGGAGCAGAGCGGAGAACGTTTGTTTTTCTCTCTGCTCCTTGTATACAGTGAGAGGGGAAAGCTTCACTCGCAGCCTTCCCCTCTCAGCTGTCACAGGATTTCCAGCACAGTGCTGTGCTAGAACTCCTGTATTGGAAGTGACAGGTTCAATAAAGTGAACCTGTCACCTCCAAATGCTATCGCACAGGATTTGTTAGCTTCCGTGTGATAGCAATAAAGTTAAAAAAATAATAATAGTGAAATAAATAAAAAATAAATACTAATTAAAATAAAAAAGGTGATTAAAAAGTAGAAAAATATAATAAAAATAAAGGGGGAGCATTGAGGAACCTGGCCTTGGGGCAGCAGAGAGAGTAAATCCGGCCACGTTCATGACGGCACCGATGTGTGGCCAAAATGTACAGTGATCTGCACATGCAAACCACTATCATCTTTTTTTCTCATGTGACTTAATTGATTTAATTGTGAGATCAAGTTACAAGACCATATGCCCCATTCAAGATCACACTGACTGCACTGGGCTAAACATTGAAAGCACTAGACAATATTAGCTCTACCAATTTTACAATTATTAGTATTTTTAGGCCCCTTTATAGAAATATGTATCCAGGCAATGTAGTAAGGTGTAATAGAAAGCCTGTGCTATGAATTAAATTGTACCTAAGGCCAAGAACACAACAGTGATATATTGCAGTATATACAAAGTGATCAGTGGATCATGAGTGCAATGCTAAGGCTCTTCCTCCAGTCCATGTCCATACCGAAGTATGAACTTTCAGTTACAGGGATGGGAGGAAGTGTCACCGCACTAGGAATGACAAGTCCCTCTGTTAAGGTGCCCATACACCTGCCAATTATGGTACGATAATCGCAAGTGATCCCGCAATCGTACGACAATTGGCAGGTGTGTGGGCAGCGTGCGACTGCATCTACTGTACGGTCGCACGACTTTCGTCTTCCTAACACGCTGGAAAACCCACCGAAGGTAGATTGGTAGCGTGCTCGGAAGACGAAAGCCGCACGGGCCGGTGTGCCCAAGCGCACACTGCCCGCTCAGCATTGCAGTCATCGGCAAGCTCTCCCCTCAACGGGGAGGGCTTGCGATGATCGCAAGTACGATCTGCCTGTCCAAGATGGGCAGGTCGTATGAAATTTTAATGACCTTATAACCCTCGCACAACGAAGAATGGCCAGCTTTAGGGTGGCAGAAAGGACCTGTAGTTTTTCCATCCACAGATTATGTCAGAGGATTTGTGAATGGATGATGCAGCTGTATGGGCAGAGCCTTGCTAGATTAACAAAGCCATAGCAGCCTGCGGGGAGAAGAACCCCGTGATTCAGGTAAGTGGGGTGTAGGATGACAGTGGTGATGTGACCATGTTTTATGTTACACCCTGAATGCGGATGTAACATGAAACACGGTATAATAGGTAAACTTAGCTTTTAATTACATGGCGATAGAACAATGATATATAACTGGATCTTATCAAAACAACTGAAACTGCTAAAGCTTCTCATAGACGGGGACATTTCCAGCTATAAGGCACTGCTTGCGCAACAATAAGTGGCCTTGCCTCTGAACCTTCCTCCCGGGGAAAGTCTGCCAGAAAAGAACCGCATGATCTGATATAGGTAAGACGTGGTGGGAAATCTCTGAGGCAGTGTGATGAAGTCCCATGAGGACATATCGCTACGTGCCAGTGTGTACTGAGTCATTCAGCTCAATACGTTCTACGAGGTGATTGACGTGTGTCAGGAATTCACGTTGAAAATAACAGCTGAATTTACCAGCACTCAGGAAATGCAATCTGAATCTCCTTAGTGATTTATTGGAACGTCACATTATGCCATGTATGCTAACGTTTCGGGGGCCGCGCAAGGACCCTTCATCAGAGCCACATAATGACGATGCTGCTCTTATGAAGGGTCTCTGCGCGGTCCCGAAAACATTAGCATTCAGGGCATAAGGTGACGTTCCAATAAATCACTAAGGAGATTCAAATTGCATCTTGTGTGTGCTGGTGATTTCAGCTGTTATTTGGAAGTTTTGCACTGCGCCGTCCGTGACATCATTACGAGCACCACTGTTACTCTATGGTCACAATGTGTTGCAAGGTGTGCATGTGGATTCTTTTGCAATATAGGAACCCACATTGAGCATTTTTTACGCTGTGTAAGCCCATCTCTCTACTGTCAGTGGAGTCACCAGAGGCACATGCCCCCATCCAGTGGCGTCACAAGGGGGGTGCGGCCCACACCCAGGTGAAACCATTGGAGGGGTGACACCAAAATGACTGAAAGTCTTTTCATGGACCGAGAACCAGAAAGTGTCAGGAGAGAGGAGGGGATCCAGCGGCATACCTCATCCAGCCGGGTGAATGTCCCCTCCTCTCTCTGCCGGCGTCCATCACCAAGATGGCCGCCGACAGGTGTCAATTAGATGACCGCGTATGCACGATGACATCACTGGGGGTGTCACCCAGTCTCCGCTCTGGGTGACACCCGGCCTCGGGACGCCCCTGCCCCCATTTCAAGACAATAACCGCAAATCTTCTTCTTAGGGTGGTCCAGCGTATCTGCAGGGGCCCCCTCCATAACCTGGTTGAAGAGCACTCTATCAGACCTTCTGAAAGGCAAGGGGCCCACTTGGAAACCAGTGAGGACAGAAACCTGATGGCTACCATTGCTCTCGCCTTTGAAAAATGCCCATGGAGGCTTCCAGTTGTCCTTTAGAGAATGTTAGAACTCCAGCTGTCATGTTGACCTGCTAGATGCAATACTTTGAGTCACTCAACCCTGACAAGTATGTACACAGAGACTTCTGACTTTCCTGATCTGCACACATGTTCTGTGTGTAGATTACTTGTGTTATGGAGATGAAGGGAAAGGGAGGTATTCTGTAGTCCAATAGGGGATAACTGGACAGGGCTGATAACATCACTTTGGATTTCAGTAAAACAGAGGCACTGTGTTGTCAGCCCACAACAGGAAACTAGGAGCTAAAATAATTTCTGTAGAAAAAAGAATTGCGGAAATATACTGCACAGTGGACTTTACAGGCATTGGAGAGCTGTTTATGAAAAAGGGAACTGTGAGTGGTGCCTCTAATTTATTGGACCCCCCAAAAAACACTATTCTAACACTTTGATAATTGTTCATATATATTGGGCCATTATAAGACAACAACAATGCTGTTCGCACTCACTGGCAGCTGAGCAAAGCCCTAATTCCTTCATATTAATATTCATGTGTATGAGGAAAGAAGCAGTCAAAGGGATTGATTTATAAAGCTCTGCAAATGAGATTCACAGCGCATTAAGTCCACTAGATGGAGCTGAGGAGCGCATGAATTTCCTATGCTCCTTGGCACCATCTATTGGCCATAATATGCAAATCTTGTACAACCAGTGAATATTAATCAAGCCCTCAATTTCGAGTGTCTGACCTGGCAAGGGAAATGAAATCTGGGTGAGACATTTATCTATCCTCCAGTTTTGATGCAGTAGGCGTGCAGGCTAACTAAAGCTGGCCATAAACTGTATGCTTTTTCTAGTTCATCCCCAAAGGCGGACCAAAAAAAAAACATTTCCCCCTTACTTTGTAGGCTATTGTATTTAGCTGCCACCGTGACCCACAGTTATAAGGATACCCAAAAGGTGACTGCAGCTGATTGACTCAGCAGCCTACTGGGGAACCACAGTGGCGCCTGTTTACAGTTTGTCTACAGGCCCTCACATCTCACAATGTTTTTCTGCAGCCTGCACTCCACCCCTGCTGAAACTTTCCACTTCTGACTTGCTGCGCTCCTCCACATCTGCCCCTTGTGAGACCCCCTGCATCTGCCCCTGCTACAATCCTCCACATCTGCCCCAGCTGCGATCCTCCACATCTGCCCGTGCTGCGATCCTCCACATCTGCCCCTGCTGCGATCCTCCACATCTGCCCCTGCTGCGATCCTCCACATCTGCCCCTGCTGCAATCCTACACATCTGCCCCTGCTGCAATTCTACACATCTGCCCCTGCTGCGATCCTCCACATCTGCCCCTGCTGCGATCCTCCACATCTGCTGCAATTCACCACATCAGCCACTGCTGTGATCCTACACATCTGCCCTGCTGAGACCCTCCGCATCTGCCCCTGCCGCAATCATCTGCATCTGTCTCTGCTGTGATCCTCCACATCTGCCCCTGCTGCAATCCTACACATCTGCCCCTGCTGCAATTCTACACATCTGCCCCTGCTGCGATCCTCCACTTCTGACCTGCTGCAATTCTCCCCATCTGCCCCTGCTGCAATCCTCCACATCTGCCCTGCTGCAATCCTCCACATCTGTCCCTGCTGCGATCCTCCACATCTGCCCATGCCGGGATCCTCCACATCTGACCATGCTGCGATCCTCCACATCTGCTTTGCTGTGATTCTTTACATCTGCCCCTGCTGAGACCCTCCACATCTGCCCCTGCTGAGACCCTCTACATCTGCCCCTGCTGGGATCCTCCACATCTGCCCCTGCTGGGATCCTAGACATCTGCCCCTGCTGGGATCCTCCACATCTGCCCCTGCTGGGATCCTCCACATCTGACCATGCTGGGATCCTCCACATCTGCTTTGCTGTGATTCTTTACATGTGCCCCTGCTGAGACCCTCCACATCTGCCCCTGCTGAGCAAAACTACCAGGGTTGCAGTGTATGCAGCTGCGACTGAGCCCTGGCGTTCCACAACTGTCATAAAATCATTAGTCTGTATTGTTTTAGAAAAACTGTCACACAACACTAAAAAAGGTATCACAATTAATATTAAAGACAACCCTGCGGTACAATACTCTTGTCCTGTGGGCCCAAAATTTGCAAATTGTCCAACAGTAAAGGCAAATGATGCTGTTTATGATATCTGAAAGAAAAGTCATAGCAGAAATACTAAAGTAACAGCCCGATTCTTCTTTTATTTCCACACCTTCAGAGAAGTTCAAATCTGATTGTTTGCCATGTCTTTCAGCTTCATAAACAAAGGCCCAAGTTCGATATATTCTAATAAAATATTGTTACATTGTTCAAAATACACACATTCAGTACGTGTTGTAAGTCTGTTCAATATCACATACAACATACTGAAGCGTGTGTTCAAGCAGCTGCTAAAGAACTACACATCCTACCACACCCTGCTGGCCACCCAGCTGGAATGCCTAACAGTACCATACAAAAGCCACACAGAAAAATATGCAATATACAAAAGCCTGATAAAAAAGATGAAAGCAAAGTAAAAGTTGAAGCCGATCTTTACTTTTCTATGGAAAACACAGACATGTTCCTTTCTTGCAGAGTCTATAAATCACGGGTCTTATTGATCAAGGTGTCTGTATTGACCTAGATCAAACAATTTCAGTTTCAGTTGCCCAGTTGTCATTTTCCATTGCAGGTGTGGATGTCATTCAGCACTACTGGCCAATACAGACATTTTCCATTACAATCGGCGTGTTCCATTGTAACACAGAGTGCTGAGCAAGACAATTCAATGGTTACAGACAGGAAACAGTCTGGCCCTGCAATGTTACACATTTCTAATTGTTAATAACTTGATTTCAGAATATTGTTACAATGTCATGTATTTTTCAATTCATATGTAACAAACAGTGTATTAGAGTATTTAAAAACAACACAATGGAAGCAGTAAGAATAAAGAAATATATCCACTGTATAAATTGTGTCTTTCCGGTTCACCTTGCAATACATGTGCTCCATCCCTTCAGCACCCTGCAATACATGAGCTCCATCCCTACAGCACCCTGCAATACATGTGCTCCATCCCTTCAGCACCCTGCAATACATGAGCTCCATCCCTTTAGCACCCTGCAATACATGTGCTCCATTCCTTCAGCACCCTGCAATACATGTGCTCCATCCCTTCAGCACCCTGCAATACATGAGCTCCATCCCTACAGCACCCTGCAATACATGTGCTCCATCCTTTCAGCAGCCTGCAATACATGTGCTCCATTCCTTCAGCACCCTGCAATACATGTGCTCCATCCCTTCAGCACCCTGCAATACATGAGCTCCATCCCTACAGCACCCTGCAATACATGTGCTCCATCCCTTCAGCACCCTGCAATACATGAGCTCCATTTTCAGCACCCCGCAATACATGTGCTCCATCCCTTCAGCACCCTGCAATACATGTGCTCCATTCCTTCAGCACCCCGCAATACATGTGCTCCATCCCTTTAGCACCCTGCAATACATAGGCCCCATCCCTTCAACACCCTGCAATACATGAGACCCATCCCTTAAGTACCCTGCAATACATGAGACCCATCCCTTTAGCACCCTGCAATACATGAGACCCATCCCTTTAACACCCTGCAATACATGAGACCCATCCCTTCAGCACCCTGCAATACCTGGGCCCCATCCCTTCAGCACCCTGCAATACATGTGCTCCATCCCTTCAGCACCCCGCAATACATGTGCTCCATCCCTTCAGCACCCTGCAATACATGAGCCCCATCCCTTCAGCACCCTGCAATACCTGGGCCCCATCCCTTCAGCACCTTGCAATATCTGAGCACCATCCCTTCAGCACCCTGCAATACATAGGCCCCATCCCTTCAGCTCCCTGCAATACCTGGGCCCCATCCCTTCAGCGCCCTGCAATATATGGGCCTCATCCCTTCAGCACCCTGCAATATCGGAGCAGCATCCCTTCAGCACCCTGCAATACCTGGGCCCCATCCCTTTAGCACCTTGCAATATCTGAGCACCATCCCTTCAGCACCCTGCAATACATAGGCCCCATCCCTTCAGCACCCTGCAATATCTGAGCACCATCCCTTCAGCACCCTGCAATACATAGGCCCCATCCCTTCAGCACCCTGCAATACATGGGCCCCATCCCTTCAGCACCCTGCAATACTTGAGCCCCATTACCTCAGCACTCCCATATTATTATACAATATGCAAATAAAACCAGAATTTCTATCTGGACATGTTCTGTCCCAGAGCCATTTCATAGCAGCCATGCCTTTAATAAATAATTGATTGCTGACCCCTTTATTGCCACAAAGCTCAGCCTGACAATCCCTTACTGACAATCCTAGCATGAAGGTTACAGTCTTTACCATATATACACACAACATGCATTTATGTTGCGCATTACTGAGCTTATTTCTTTAAAAAAACAAAGGCAAGTGTGCATTCCCTGACATCAGCCGAACCCTTTTCACTATTCTGACCCGATAAAAGATGAAATGTGTTTGCTGTGGGTTATTGCACACCATCTTTGCTCTGCTGATCCCCAATAGAGTCCTGTTATAGGTAATACATAGAACAGAGGAGTCACCGCAGAGCCCCCTAGTGGTGTCACCGTGTAACTGCTCTGTATCCCCCGTGCATAAACAAAGGCTGTTATTCCATAATCATTATCTATACCATGCAAAGACCCAAATGATAACGATCTGGCAACTGAAATGAAAGAGAAACACGCATCTTTGTAGAAATACAGAGCTAGGGGGTCCCTGGCAAGGTGTCTTTGTGTGTGTCACCAAGTGTCAGCACATGGGATAAGACAACAGCTATATATAGCTTTGGCAGATCACCTTGCACTGACACAGGGAGCAGTGTCCCTTGCAGGCAGGGTGGACACATATACACACACACACACACACACACACACATATGTCACACAAGGGGGGGTTACTCACACTACGAGCCGGGATATGATCCATGACACCATGGTGGGGGTGCTGGTGGGGGTCAGCTGGGTCCTGCAGGCAATAAGCTCTTTGCACTGGCTTCTATCTGTCACAAGGAGAAGCAAGGGAGCCCTGAGCCATTGGGTGCTGTGCTGCTGGCAGGCGGAGAGAAGAGGCAGCGCTGGGCACTGGGTAGGAGATCCAGCTGTGGGCACTAGGCAGGGGATCCAGTTGTGGGCACTGGGTAAGAGATCCAGCTGTGGGCACTGGGTAGGGGATCCAGCTGTGGGCACTGGGCAGGGATGAGCTCTCTCCAGCAGAGCTGTCACCAAATGCTTTCACAGGGTGAGAGAGGGCTAGGGAAGGAGAAGCAATCTGTGAGCAGCTGCCCTGCTTCTCCTGCGATCATATTCTAGGAAGGAGGAGTGAAGGAGAGCAGAGGGAGGGCTGATGTATACAGCATGCTTCCTAGCAGCCCCCTTCAACCTGCAATTCACCCTGGCTTCACATTGTTCATGTACAGGGATGCTGGATATAAGGAGGGTGCTGAGATCAGATGCATTGCAACATTTAATTGGCAAGAAATGATACACGATTATTTTTTCATCACTTTTCATCCACACAAAGGACGATGTGGTCAAAGCTCCCAACTCTCCCTTAGAGTTACATAGTACATAAGCCTGAAAATAAGATACAAATGTATCAAGTTCAACCTCTGCGTGTGAGTTGTATGTGTTGGAGGGACTGTACCTCTTTTAAAAGCAAATGCATGTGTAATGACA
>NW_017309961.1:30999-32042 GCF_000935625.1 Nanorana parkeri
TGTGTGATGGCATCAGGGGGGGGGGTGGTGGTGGGCTGGCACCGGGTGGCAACAAAATGACTGCAGGAAAGAGGAGGGGACCCAGCAGCGTACCTAATCCCACGGGGTGAACGTCCCCTCCTCTCTTTGCCAGCGTCCATCGCCAAGATTGCCACTAGCAGGTAGGCAAAAAAGACGTAATGACGTCATGTGTAATGACGTCATGCGGTTGCATGATGAAGTCATGCGGGTGCTTGATGTCATCACGCATGCGCAATTATGCCACACGCGTGTGTGATGACGTCCCAGGGGGTGCCACACAGAGGGCCGAACCGGGTGACACCATGCCTAGGAACACCTCTGTGCATCTGTTCCTTCTTACTTCTTAGCTGTCTCTCTTTTCACCCTGATCTATAGACCTGCATACTAAATGTATTATTTAAATAATAAGTGCACTTTAAGACAAAGTGCACTTATTTTTCTTGCCCCCGCCCCAACTAAACAATCCCACACTTGCCCTCCACAGATCTATACTTACCGAGATCCATTATTGGTTGACATCCATCCACGAGATCCACTGTTAGTTGACATCCAACACTGAAAGTTTGCCTCTCCTGGCCGCGTCTGTCACTCGGCTGGGAGACGGCCCCATAGAAGTCTATAAGGCTGTAATGTGCAGGTGCATCCAGCAGATGGAGCATTTTGGCACTGTATGTAAACAATAGCAGGACTTTGCCCATCAGATCTCGGTAAGTACTGATCTGCAGGGGGGCAGGGTGGGATCGTTTAGCTCAGGGGTGGCGGATAATAAAGAAAAGTGTGCTTATCTTTTAAAGATGAACTCCAGCCTTCCCTTCAGATCTCCCTTTAGACAAAGTGCACTTATTCTTTTTGTCCCCCGTCCCACGAAACAATCCCACCCTCACCCTCCGCAGATCAATACTTACCGAGATCTGCTGTTGGCTGACATTCAGTGCTGCCAGTCTCCATGAGATCCACTGATAGTCGACATCAGGGCCGTAGATCTAGCAGACACACCAAGGTTTGAAAAAAATATACCGGCC
>NW_017309961.1:36187-36422 GCF_000935625.1 Nanorana parkeri
CACAATCGTTTTCTATTTACTTTTTTTTTTACTTTTTAAACGATTTTAAACTATTAGTTTAAAAACTGACTTTTTAAACTATTTTCTGCTCGGTCCCTTATGAGTGACCGAGCAGAACAGCCAAGCCGAATGCCGTTCAGCGGCATTCGGCTATTCACTCACTGCTGTTCGGCATCTATAAGAATAGGCCGAACAGCAGTGAGTAGCCTGCCGGAGGCTCGGCTCAGCCGATCCA
>NW_017309961.1:36722-37077 GCF_000935625.1 Nanorana parkeri
ATAATATAGAATCAATTATATGTCCTGGTTGTCTAGTTATAGAGAACATTCATTTCATTTGCTGCCCATAGCAACTAGTCAACTGTGTATCAGGGACTTTACTCCTCAGCGTTTTTTTTAAAAAGGTCTCGGGCTGTCTAATAAATTGCGACCTTTACACTGACAGATACTTGAACATCAATTCACAAACCTGATGTATATAGAAATAAATAAATATATATATCATTTTTTTCCCTCATCATTTTATGGTATTAATCAATATTATTGTATTATTGGTGTATGTGTTTGTGTATATATATATTTATTATTATCATTATTATTTATTTTATATTCTGATGGCGGCCGCTGTAAAAAA
>NW_017309962.1:0-1391 GCF_000935625.1 Nanorana parkeri
GAATTTCGGCAGGACTACCGCTAACGAATTTCGTCCAAAACCAATTTAATTTCGGAACCGAAAAACAAAACTAAACAAATTTTTTTTTGTTTTTTTTCAATATGAAACTAAACTAATTTTTTGCTGGTGCACATGTCTATTAAAAGGGCACTTGAGTAGAAAGTGATCCATGGACTCCAGCACTCCTCCACACTCCACTCTCGGGCAGCCCCGATCACTCATAGAAAGAAACTTCAAGTTGCCCTTCACATATAGTTTCCCCTGGAAGGCGAGCCAAGCCTGATCCCTAAACTTCATTGGGATTCTTTCCAAATTAATCAATCGCAAACCCTCCCTCAAAACAAGGCTTGGGCAATCCCTTAAGGCCAGTGGCTCGCAAAAAGCAAAGCTCATGACCCGCTTCTCAAGAAGTTTCCTTGGAAGAGATCTGACTTCTCCTGCCGTTACTTGCCACTGCCGAAGCATTTTCAAACACGGGGCAACATAAGCCGGGAGCTTATCATGCTTGACCCTCAGGCTCTTCACTGGCCCACCATTTTCCCAGTCTCGCAGAAAGGGTCTAAACCAGGACTGGAAAATACCCACCCACCCAGGCGGTCTCTCTGCCAACATGTTACCAAGGTTGTACTTTACAAACATCAGAGAGAAAAAGACTACGGGGTTGATCATCCCTAGACCACCCTCCCGCCTGGGAAGGTAAGTCACATTCCGTTTGACGAGGTTTATTCTGTTCCCCCATAACAGCTGGAAGAATCAACCACAGACCCTGGTGTAGAGAGACACTGGCAAAACGCAAACAAAGCTGACATACAGGAAAATCGGAATCAGGTAAGCCATGATCAGGTCAACCTTTTCCCTCAAGGAAAGCCGCCAACCTTATCCTCCGCAAACACTGGTAGGTGATATACTTATCTTGCTGCTTCTTTCTTCCTATGGCCTTGAAAAGCCTGACAGTCCGCTGTTTTATAAGCTCCCACCATTCTGACTTAGTGCTCCAGAAGTCTAGGATAGTTACCTGTGCCTGAAAAAAATATTCCTCAAAGGATTGTCTTACTCTCTCGTCATCCAGGAGGGCTGAATTCATTCTCCAGATACCCCTACCTATAGTTGGCATGTCTGAGGCATTCAGAGTCACAGATAGAATACAGTGATCGGAAAACTCCACCGCCCGACACACAGGTGCCGGGTTACCCTCCCCACCACTCTCCCTTCCCTTATCCACCACCAGGCCAACCTCTTCACTACTTCTCTGTACCCCACGGTCCTTAATAGAAGCCCTGCAGCGCCGAGGGAGGGGGACTGGCACTGCACTTGATGCACCTGCCTCAGCACCTCTTGCTGCCTCTGCAATTTTGGAAGACATAGACACAGAAGGATTGGACACATTCTCG
>NW_017309962.1:2487-23410 GCF_000935625.1 Nanorana parkeri
CACAGACTGGGGCACCACAGACCGGGAAGACACGGGCACACTAGACAAACGCACAGACTGGGACACCACAGACTGGGAAGACACGGCCACACTAGGCAAACCCACAGACTGGGAAGACACGGGCACACTAGGCAAACACACAGACTGGGACACCACAGACTGGGAAGACACGGGCACACTGGGTATTGGCACAGACTCAGAGGGACTCACAGGCACCCTAGCTGCTGAACTCTGAGCATCCTCCATGTCCAGGCGGATAAACTCTCTCATAAGCTCAGGCTGGTTGTGCATTGCCTCAGGACACTGACTATAGGGATGGCCCACCGCATAATACCACTGCTCCCAGCACCTCCTCCACCATTCTCAGGGACAGCGGCTGAGTCTGGTCCAGGCAAAGTCACTGCAGGGCCCATTGCACTCCTCTCTGCAGACTCTTCCTCCAGAAGCTCACAGTCAGCTACAGATTTCTCACCAACTGTAGCAGGTGCATCAGATTGAATTGCATGCTGTACAGTGTCTATGGGTGTGGGCTGATTGTCCGTAGCACTACAGCCCCCAGCAAGCCCATTGTCATTATTAAAGTTCACACCACAATCTTGCACACACACTGTACCTGCTTCTGTGTTGTTACCTCTGCAGTGTCATGGCCGATGGTGGGATCAGACTTTCTCCTGGTTGTTGCAGTCTTTCGGGTAAATCTTGCTCTCTCCACATGTCTCTCTTTCACCGGGCGAGAAATGGTATCCATCCCCTCGTCGTCATCCGAGGAATCCACAGTGAAACAGAACTTTCTTCCATCCAGAGGGGATTCCAGCTCAGCGATGAACTCCAGCATGCTAGTACCTCCCTTAACCTCCTGCTCAGATGCTCCATATTGCTGCTGCGGAGGGAGGGGGACAGAGGCCTCCGCCATTGGAGGCTCAGCAGATTCCTGAGGTGTTGAAGAGCTGGGCTCATCCACCGGGCCCACTTTCTCACTCTCTGCTGACTCTGTCGGTACTGGCATCTCCTCACTGGCTGCGTCACTCTCCATGCTGGAAGCGGCTCCTCTCCTCATCCTGCTGAAACGCTCCTCATTTCTATACTTCTCTTTAAACGCTCCACTGCTCTCCTTCAGAGCGCTCACCAATTCCTTCTGCTTCCTCAAAGCTTGCTCCACATCTCTCAACTCAGGCCTCAGTGCCGGTCTCTTCTTGCTGAACACTTTGGAATAAATCAGCTTTTTCTTTCTAAATTCAGCTTTCAAAGCCGTCAATTTCTCCTCCTCTTTATCAATCCGCGTTAGCTTTCCAACAATCCTCCGTCTAAAGGCAGACAGGGACTCATTTCTCCTTGGGCCAGGCCCAGAATCTTCCACAGGCTGAGGCCTAGTCACAGGCCTCTCCAGGGAGCCCCCGCCGGGGTCCTCCCCAGGAACCAGCATTTCTCCTGGGGGAAGAGAAGCAACTCTAGCCCCCGGTCTCTGGAAGCTCACGAGCTAAGGAACCAGCAACCTCACACCTCGCTGTCAGGGAGCAGAATGGCAGTTTCCCACCATCCCTGTGCTGAGTTCCCGGGTAAGTACACCCACTGTGCCCATTATGAGTGGCTCCCACCATCCAAGAGCTGTATAATGTATTATTTTTTGGGATTTTGAGTCCACTATAGCAAGTGGCATTGTACATTGATTCCTGTATAATTATTTTGACACTTTACATTTAATTATATTGCAATGCACAACACACTTTTTTTTTCTTTCTTTCCACCGCTCTAAGCTTGCCTGATGTGACTGTGGGGGAGGGGGAATTAGAGTGTAAGCTCCTCTGTGTACAGAGAATGATGTGACTGTGGGGGGACATTAGAGTGTAAGCTCCTCTGTAGGGTACAGATACTGATGTGACCGGCTCAGTGTTGCACTACACACATGCTCATACCTCTCCCAAAATATGTCCAAAGACTCTGCACGGATAAAGGATAAATCATACCCATGGGAACCGGCCAGACTGATCAGGGCAAAGACATCTGCGGGCCTAAACCCCATCTGTAGAATTGTATCCACCACTACCCTCCTATGTGGAGGAATACCCCCACCCTCCCATCGAAGCTGCACAACATTCCTCCTTCTAAACAGTGAGGAAGACAAAACATTTCCGGAATCATTCCCTGCTCCTGTCGCCGCACCAGCATATGTTTTCCTCACAGACCCACCACCAACATTTGCAGCATTGTCCTTAGACACAAGCAAACCTGCTGACAAGGAGTCGGAATCAACCAGGATAGCAGTCATTGGAGCAACAAAGGCAAGACCCGCCCCCTCCCCCTGCTCTGACCAATCAGCCTCTCTCCTGGATTCAAACCATCGAACCATCAAAACAAACGAAATCCGAAATGAACCGAAACTAAACATAACTAATTTATTCCGGCTGCACATGTCTAATATCCACGGGGGGCATTTCCATGGACCCGCAGAAGGTGACAGCTGTTCTCAACTGGCCGGTGCCGTTGGACCATAAAGGAGTGCAACGGTTCATTGGCTTTGCCAACTTCTACCGGAGATTCATCCGGGGCTTCTCCTCTATCGTTGCCCCCATCACTAGACTCACTAGGATGGGCCCCCGGTTTGAGTGGTCCCCAGAGGCTCAGGCTGCCTTCGATTAATTAAAACGTTTATTCACCTCTGCCCCTGTGTTGCGGCACCCCGAACCGGCCTTGCCTTATGTATTGGAGGTGGATGCCTCTGAAGCTGCGGTGGGGGCCGTCCTCTCACAACGCCACTCGGGTACAGCACAATTGCACCCCGTGGCCTATTTCTCCCGGAAACTGTCCCCAGCTGAAGTAAACTATGATGTGGAACCAGCATTTCTCCTGGGGGAAGAGAAGCAACTCTAGCCCCCGGTCTCTGGAAGCTCACGAGCTAAGGAACCAGCAACCTCACACCTCGCTGTCAGGGAGCAGAATGGCAGTTTCCCACCATCCCTGTGCTGAGTTCCCGGGTAAGTACACCCACTGTGCCCATTATGAGTGGCTCCCACCATCCAAGAGCTGTATAATGTATTATTTTTTGGGATTTTGAGTCCACTATAGCAAGTGGCATTGTACATTGATTCCTGTATAATTATTTTGACACTTTACATTTAATTATATTGCAATGCACAACACACTTTTTTTTTCTTTCTTTCCACCGCTCTAAGCTTGCCTGATGTGACTGTGGGGGAGGGGGAATTAGAGTGTAAGCTCCTCTGTGTACAGAGAATGATGTGACTGTGGGGGGACATTAGAGTGTAAGCTCCTCTGTAGGGTACAGATACTGATGTGACCGGCTCAGTGTTGCCTGTACAGCACTGCAGGATATGTCAGAGCTATATTATAATACCAGTGTGATTGGCTCAGTGTGGCGGAGGTGCGGCGGTGTACAACGTTGTGCGGTGCCCCGAAAAGCCATTTAAGGGGCACAAAAATTGATCATGGCTGGGAATTACTAAATCGTATCATTTTCCTGATCATGCATGGTCAACGTTTAAAGGGATAAAAAAATATTCAGAAAAGATTTTCATGTCCCTTTAATAGTGAAGAAGGCTACAGCACAGCAACCAGAAATGCCAACTGTGTCAATTCTGCTGCAAACGTACGTAACATCGTCCGTTCGTGTGCACGTTCGGCCAATATACGCATTTCCGAATTCTAATATACGAAATCCGAATCCGAAATTAGTTACCGAAACGAATCCGAGCAAAATCCGAAACCGATTCCGAAATATGAAACGAAACACACAGAGTACCAGAAATTAGAAAAACAAAACAAACGAAATCCGAAATGAACCGAAACTAAACATAACTAATTTATTCCGGCTGCACATGTCTCATATCCACGGGGGGCATTTCCATGGACCCGCAGAAGGTGACAGCTGTTCTCGACTGGCCGGTGCCGTTGGACCGTAAAGGAGTGCAACGGTTCATTGGCTTTGCCAACTTCTACCGGAGATTCATTCGGGGCTTCTCCTCTATCGTTGCCCCCATCACTAGACTCACTAGGATGGGCCCCCGGTTTGAGTGGTCCCCAGAGGCTCAGGCTGCCTTCGATGAATTAAAACGTTTATTCACCTCTGCCCCTGTGTTGCGGCACCCCGAACTGGCCTTGCCTTATGTATTGGAGGTGGATGCCTCTGAAGCTGCGGTGGGGGCCGTCCTCTCACAACGCCACTCGGGTACAGCACAATTGCACCCCGTGGCCTATTTCTCCCGGAAACTGTCCCCAGCTGAAGTAAACTATGATGTGGGGGATCGGGAGCTCCTTGCCATTAAGTCAGCCCTAGAGGAATGGAGGTACCTCCTCGAAGGGGCGGCCCAACCAATCCTGGTCTACACCGACCACAAAAACCTGGAATACCTACGCTCGGCAAAACGACTAAGGCCCAGACAGGCCAGATGGGCTCTCTTTTTCACTCGCTTCAACCTCCACATCACCTACCGACCTGGATCTAAGAATGTCAAACCCGATGCTCTGTCCAGGATGTACCACTTATCCGAAGACCCAAGGTCCACTGACACAGTACTTTCAGCCCGCAGCTTCCTCCTGATAGGAGCTGACTTGCTCTCCAATTTAAAACAAGCTTCCTCAACTGACGTCTTACCCTCTGGAATAGCGCTAACAGAGAAACAGGGAATATATCTACACAGTCAGGCAGTGTTTGTACCTCCCCAAGTACGGATGCAGGTCCTCAAATTGTGCCATGATAATTTATTGGCTGGACATTTTGGCAACACCAAAACTCTTGACCTCCTCCGTAGGTCATTCTGGTGGCCTACTCTGAAGAGCGACTGTCAGTCATATGTGCGATCTTGCAAGGTGTGCGCTCGGAGCAAACCAGAGAGGAGAAGGCCATGGGGTTTGTTACACCCCTTACCCATTCCGTCCCGGCCCTGGGAAAGACTGAGCATGGACTTTATTGTTGAACTTCCCCCTTCAGATGGATATTCATCTATTTTTGTTGTCGTTGACCGATTGACCAAGATGGCCCACTTTGTGCCCATGATCGGTGCGCCTACAGCCCCAGAGACGGCACGTACTTTTATCAAGGAGATTGTCCGCCTCCATGGCGTCCCTGACAGCATCGTGTCGGATCGTGGGGTCCAGTTCACCTCCCAATTCTGGAAAGAAATGTGCACCTCATTGGGGATAGAATGCTGTTTCTCCTCCGCTTACCACCCTCAATCTAACGGCCAGACAGAACGCACTAATCAGACCCTTAAGCAGTACCTGCGCTGCTTCTCCTCTTTCACCCAGGATGATTGGGCCTCGCTTCTGCCTGGTGCGGAGTTTGCATACAACAACTCCGTGCACTCAGCTATAGAGCAGACCCCGATCTTTGCCAATTCTGGATATCACCCCTTTTTTTCTCCAGTATTACCGATGGGTTCCGCTGTACCGGCTGTCCACAACAGGATTAAGTCGCTACATGATAACCTTGAAGTGTTGCGGGCCGCCATATCAAAGGCACAATCAGACAACAAGACCTGTTTTGACCAGAAGAGGAGGGGTAATCTCGACCTACAGCCAGGGGAAAAGGCCTGGTTGTCCACGCTACATCTACGTCTTGCTTGTCCATCTAAAAAATTAGCTCCCCGATTTGTCGCCCCGTTTACGGTCTTGAGGAGGATCAGTCCTGTAGCTTATGAGCTCCAGTTGCCCGCTTCCTATTGGATCCACCCTGTCTTCCACGCCTCTCTTCTCAAAGCAGTGGCCACTGATGCCTTCGGCGACAGGGGTGATGAGCCACCACCTCCTTCAATCATTGATGGTGCAGAGGAGTACGAAGTCGAGGCTGTTCTGGACTGTCGTGGAAGGGGTAGGACCCGACGATTCCTTATCAAATGGAAAGGGTATGGTCCCGAGGAGAATTCCTGGGAGCCCGAGTCCCACGTCCATGCTCCCAACTTGATCCGTAGATTTTTTCACGGGCCTCCTGGTCATCCAGCCGGAGTCGGCATCCGGAGGCTGCCCATTCGGGGGGGGCTCTGTCAGAGACCTTCTGCGCATGTGCCAAGCCGGGGTTCCCGTAATGGGCATGCGCGCGCCAAGGACTGTCCGCGCAAGAACGCTATCCAAAAGTCTCACAGGAAGTGATGCTCTCCAAAAGTCTCACAGGAAGTGATGCTATCCAAAAGGCTCACAGGAAGTGACACTCTCCAAAAGGCTCACAGGAAGTGATGCTATCCAAATCATTTCCTTCACTATTTAAACCCAGACTCCACACCTACTCATTGCTGGATTGTCTCTTCAACCGCCCTGACGTCTCCTGATCCTGGTTTCCAGTACCATTGATTATCGACCCGGATTGACTTTGACCTTGTTTGCCTGCAGCCTGCCTTTGACCTCGGAACGTTTGACCATTCTTGTTTGCCTATACCCTTGACCTCGGATTGCTTCACTGGACTGCCTACGCCTTCTCCTTTTGTACTTGCTCTGCCTGCTCGGTGTGACCTCGGCCTGTTGACCTCGGATATCAAGATTTACAAGACCCTGCCGCAAAACCAAGGAGTGGCCTGCACGGTGGAACCGCCTCTGGCCCTCCTGCCACTCACTGTCTATAAGGACTCTGTCCCCAATACCAGAGTCCCTAGGACACGAGCTGCAAGGGAAGCCTCCTCCTACATCCAGTCTCCGCACAGGTACGTGATAGGTTCCCCCTAAAATTCCTACCAGGCCTAAAGGGTCTGGTATGAATTTCAAGGGAGCCGCACACTGTTTCTTTTTTTTTTACATGGGGTCCCCCCTAACATTCCTACCAGACCTAAATGGTCTGGTATCAATTGGAGGGGGGGGGGCACGCTGTTTTTTTTTCAAAATGTTTTATTATTTCTATGAACAGTGAAAGACTTTTGTGTATTCTGTGACAGCTGTAAGATTCTTTACATTCGGGATGTGCCCAGAACACAGATCTCTCAGCTTCTTTCATTATTTACATTTTGTAACAATATTGTTACTTTGTTTTCATTTGAGATACAAGTGCAGAGAACTCAGAGAGCGGTAAGTGACAGCTCTCCCACTTGTTGTGTTTGGTTTCTGAATGAAATTCGGATATACAGTATCGGAATTTCGTTAACAAACATTCAGAAATTTGGATTCATTGGAATGTCCAAATTTACAGAAATTCTTATGAATTTCAATTCAGAACGAATTGCACATGTCTAATTCACACCTGCTTGCACCAAATCTTTCATACACATTTGCTGCAACAGTAATCAGAAGTGAAGGTTCAGCGAGCTCGGAAAATCCTGGATGGTAAAACAATGTTCCAAAGTACTCTCACTACTGAGATAGAACAAGTGGAATCTTCTTAGATATCTTGATCAGGATTAGGGATGGGCTGCATGTTCGAGTCAAACGTGAGTTCAACTCAAACATTGCTAGTTCGTGTGTTCGCCGCTCAACATTCCAAAAGGCAATGCTCCTTGTGAAGACATAATTGGCTACAGGCTTGCACCTGACCATAAGTCAGGTGCAAGACTTTGCCCAATCAGGGCTCGGTACTCTGTGACAGCCATGATTGGGCAAAGTAATGATAACTCTACCCAATCATGACTCACTCTGTTACTACTGTAAACAGTTGGGTGGGGCTAGCTCCGCTCAATTGTTTATGTTTTGCCAGCATCTGTCAAAATGCCATTATGCGGCGGCTGTTCGTCGCGTGTGGACGGGATGTCGCTCATCGCAGTTTTTAAAAATTATTTATATTTATTTGTTATTGTTTTTTTTTGTTGAGTCCTCGTCATCGTGGACAACGCTGGACGTTGTGATTGACGCTGGATTACATCGGTGGATTTAAAAAAAAATAAAAGACTTGTTAAAAACATGTCTTTTGTTTTTTTTCAAAATAAAGGATTTTTCCCAAAGTCTGGACTTTTTTAATAATTGTATTTAACCCTTTAGTGAATGGGTAGGGGTACCCCTAACTCATTCACAAGGGGGGGGTGCATGTGGGTGCTCCTTTATTAAAGGGGTACCCTGATGTGAATAAGACCCCTGCCCGCACCCCCACAACCAGTGCCCCAGAGCTTGTGAGTTAGAGGTCCTTGTCCCCAGTGGCACAGGGACAAGGTGCTTTTCCAGGGTCGAACCTGGAAAAGCACCCTCCCAGTGCCTAGGGCATGTGGCCTGGTATTGCAGGGGGGGCACTCACTTGTCCCCTCCCTTTCATGTGCTTGGTTCAAGGGTTTGGTATCGAATTTTAGGGGGACCTCCTTAAAATTCCTAACACACCTTACGAGCCTGGTATGACTTTAAGGGGGACCCCACACACTTTTTTGTTTGTTTGTTTTTTGTTTAGACGATGTCCCTCCTAAATATTCTTAAATATTCCCCTTAACCACTTCAAGACCAGGTGTTTAGACCCCCTTCCTGGCCAGGCCATTTTTCAGTATTCAGCGCTGCGGTACTTTGACTGACGTAGGAGGGGGAATTGAACACTTTAAAAAAAAAAGTAATTTTTTTTTTCTTTAGAAATGCCATTTTTGCTGCAGCAGGTTCCATACATTGTACAGATTTTTCCACTTTACAGGCAGGTTAAGGGGACCCCCAGGCACAATATTTAAAGGATTTTTTTTATTGTTACCCTTTAAGCAGTTAAAACCACTGCTCCTTTAAAATTTTTATTTTTTTTCCCATTGATTCCTGTCCCCTAAGGCAGTACCTGGATCCCCATATAACTTTTATGGCCATTAACTTGCATATAGGCCCTCTTAAAGGGGACAATTGTTTTTGAAAGTTCTACCCCCATAGACTTGCATTGAGTTCGAGTTTAAATTCAAACTTTTTGGATGTTCTAAAGTTCGAATTTGAACCGAAATCGGACCCGTTCAGCTCATCACTATATGTGAGGGTCTGTATATCTGTACCACCGGTCCTAATTGCTCAATAAAACCCTTTTCTCTCCCCTAAATTATGTGATTTAGAAAGTACAAAGGTGCGTTCACAGCTGTACTGCTTCCCGTAACCTTTTTCCAACTATGAATATCAATTTCAAGCAAGCAAAATATATTGAGGAACGTTTATGAAGCGCATTACAGACAAAATGAGAAGCACATACATTGTAAATCAGGCTGTCTCTTATTTTTGGGCAGCACAGTGGCTTAGTGGTTAACACTTCTGCCTTGCAACAATGGGGGTTCCTGGTTCAAAACCTGAATCACCATCTGCAAGGAGTTTCCCTGTGCTTGTGTGGGTTTCATCCTGCAATCCAAAGACATGCTGGACGGTTAATTGGCCCTGTATGCATGTGAGATAGGCAGGGGCTGACTGGCAACTTTTAGCCCAGGGGGCAAGTACAACCCCCATGGTGCGGCAACTTGGTCCCCCTCCCGCTCTGCCTCTTCCCTGCCTTCTCCCCGCCCCTGTCTGCCACTTTTGCCATCCATGTAACAGTAGTGTGCTGTGACACTGGTAGTTCTGCCACTAACTCAGAAATACATTGTACAGCATTGCAGAATGGCATTGGCTATAGAGAACTACAATCCCCAGCAATACCATTATACAGCAATGCAGAACTGCATCAACTATAGAGAACTATAATTCCCAGCAATACCATTATACAGCAATGCAGAATACCATCAGCTATAGAGGACTATAAATCCCAGCAATAATGACTACCAACGGCTATAGAGAACTACAATTCCCAGCAATACTATTAAACAGCAATGCAGAACAGCATCAGCTATAGAGGACTACAAATCCCAGCAATACATTACACAGCGCAATGCAGAATAATATGAAGCAACATACTCTGTTGCTCTGGGTTCTCAAGGGGCCGTTCGCAATGGCATCAGAGAGGCCCGGGGGGCAATTGCCACCCTGCCCCCCGGCCCAGTCCGCCCCTGGAGATAGGGACCTTAGAGTGTAAGGTCCTTGAGGGATGGGACTGATGTGAATGTGTAACTATGTAAAGTGCTGTGTTAATTGTTGGTGCTATATAAATACCTGAAATAAGCACATTTTGTGTATTTCTAAACGCTTCACCTACAATCTTGGCAGACAGTTGAGGTTTATCATTGTAGATTTGCCATTTTTTCATTGATGCATAGGAAAGAAGTAATTAGACATGTGCACCGGCAAAAAAATGTTTCGTTTATATTTGGATTTTGCGTTATTTAGTTTTTCTGGAATCGGGTCCGAAAGTCAATTTGGATTCGGACGAAATTCATTGGCGGTAGTCTGTACGACTTTTTTCGTTTCGTTTCGTTGCAGCAAAGTGACATTACATTTTCTTTCTTTTTTTAATGTCACGAACATTAGTACAGACTATCGCTAACGAATTTCGGATTCGTTTTCATTCGTCATTTCTGTTATTCAGAAATTCGGATTCATCCGAATCTCCGAATAACGAAAATTTGTCAGAAAAACAAATTTTTCCTAAACGAATCGCACATGTCTAGAAGTAATTAAGGACAGGTTAAGTTATTGTAGAGGGAGAAATGTATTAATCAAGCTGCAGGAACCATTTTGTTTTGGATACAGTAAGGAAAGATTGGAACCCCTGTAGGGGTTTTATTGCTGCCTTTATTCCCAATAGGTCATTTATTATTTTTAGTATACAGGATTTATAAAGTGCCAATAGTTTGTGCAGAGCTTTACAATATAAGGAAGCAATTACAATCTCAATACAATATAAAACAAGATGGTTAGGAGGGCCCATCCCACGAGAGCATACAATCTAAAAGGTAGATTCACCTCCTTATTTGTTATGGGGACCATTGTCACAGAAACAGTAAATATAGGAAATCCAATATTTAAAGATGTCACCAAAACAAGAGGTGAGGGTAAACCTTTAAATGGGAACACCTGAACTGGTGACAAGTAGGGATGTGCTTGGGCTTGGTGCGAACTGAGTTGGCCAAGACCGCTCAAAACTGTCAGTGACATACACCCCTCCTGGGCCAATCAGTTGTGGCCATTGCATTTCCTGACACTTTGTTACATGCAGCTGCAGGTACGGGAATGCTCTGGCCACAACTCATCAGGTGGGGAAGGGTGTGTGTCACTGACAGTTTTGTGTGGGCTTGGGTGGACACATCACTAATAACTAAAACTCCCCTCACTTTGCTGTTTCCAGTACAGGAAAATGGATATACAGTACAAGCAACAGGACACAGATAGCAAAAAATTAACTGACGTGGGTTTTAACCCTTCCCTATTCTAATACAAAAAATAGTCTTGGCTATGCATACACTTTGATCCATCTCACTGCTCCTCCTTAGTCATGCCCTGTTGTGTGACTAAAATGATAAGTCTCGGTAAATGTATTATGAAACCTAAGAATATGTTTAGTGGCAGTGTGCTTTCTTACAGCAAATACATTATTGTGACTAAACTTTTGCATGGATGCCAATAGCCTTCAGTAGAGGAACTTGCATACTTTAAAGCTAAAAACTGGGTTTTTAATCCTAAGCCAAGTTTTCTGATGCATTAACCACTTATGGACAGGTATTGTATTAGCATGACATTGATTTCAGTGGTCTGCAAATTAAGTGACAGCAATCAGGTGTTTAAATCTCCCCATAACAAAGATATGTAGAATTGCCTGCCTAGCCCTAACAGGTTCCTTTCCTTAACAGCTGCATCACTACCTGAATAGCTTGTCAGCTGGAAGGACGTCCCAGGTACTGTCTGCTGTTGGATGGTATGTACATCTTACTATACATTATTAGTTGCTTTATTCCTTTACTTTTGTCGCTTTGAGAAGTTTACCTTATAAAGTTAAAGACATACATGTATTCTTATACACCTGTTGAACTGGATATGTCACATGTATGTATGTATGAATGTATGTATATATATATATATATATATATATACGCGCTCTCTCTCTCTGTGTCTCTCTCTCTGTCTGTCCCTCTGTCTGTCCCTCGGCGTCTCTCTCTTAGGCCCCATTCACACCTTGGCGGTTCTCCATGGGTATTCGGCTGTACGGATACTCGTGGAGCAGCTCTAAACATAACATACAATACACTTCTACGTGCATAGTTCAGACCATTGTGCAAACGAGCAGTATCCATGCGGATTGAAAATATTGGCGGTTTTGTCCCACATGGTCTTCCGCGCAGAAAACAGTGCAAAATGCTTAATGTGAATGCAGTCTTATGGCTCGATCTGTGTTCTGCTATTAAAAGGTGCTTTTCACTCACCTCATAGTTCTAGCCGACCTGTGACAATGAGACTTTGTGTGATGAGGGGACCCATGCGGCCACAAAACTTTTTTGCTTTCTGATATCGTGAACATGCAGCAATTAAAGAAGTATTGCTTCACTGTTGAAGTGTCAGTGATTCTTCTTTTCATGTGTCTTAACAAGGCGCCATCCACTCATCACTGAAGCACCCATCACTGACTTGTTGGGATTCCATGGTCAGGAGTGTGATGTGATTATACATAACTATTCCTGCTGTGGTTATGGATATTTTTTTTAATTAGGATTATTATTCAGGTAAAATTTGAAAGTTAGTTTTACTATGCACTTTGTAGACCTGTAAGCTGTGGAAAAGATTGGTTCAGATATTTCCTTATTTTGGGATTCGGATCCGAAATTCAATTTGGACGAGATCCGAATTTGCGTTAGTTTCGGTTGAGTTTACGAATATTCGTTGCAAATACCACAGAAAACCATATACAGATATTATTACTAAAGCTGAATCTCCTAGGCCCGAATGGCATTCGGGAGTCCAAATTTCCGAATACCATTCTGAAGCTCCAGAAGCCTCAGCTTTAAAATGGCTCTCAGACCCGAATAGCATTCGGGAGCTCTCGAGCGCTATTCGGAAATTCGGAGCCCCAGTTTTAGTATTATGTACATATAAGTAGTATTCTATACTATAATGAGTATTCTCATTGGCCTTCCACTACACAGGCTATCCCCCCTTCAGTCTATCATGAATGCAGCCGCTAGACTCATCCACCTAACCAACCGCTCAGTGTCTGCAACCTCCCTCTGCCAATCCTTGCACTGGCTTCCAATAGCCCAAAGGATAAAATTCAAAATATTAACAATCAGTCCCAAAGCCGTCCACAACTCTGCCCCCGGCTATATCTCAAACCTGGTCTCAAAGTATCACCTAACCGTCGGCTCCGCTCAGATTCACCCTCACCTCAGTGGCAGCGCTGTAATAGAGGACATTTCTCCCAACTTTTTTTAGGCGATCCCTAAAGACTCATCTCTTCAGGGAAGCCTATCCCACCTCAACCTAACCATCATGTTCTCAAACAATTCATCCCCACGCAGTTCCCTCCTCATGTATCACTTCCCCCTCCCTTTTAGATTGTAAGCCCTCAGTGGCAGGGCCCTCCTTACCACCTTGTCTTGAATTGTATTGTGATTGTAATGTCTGCCCCATATTGTAAAGCGCTGCACAAACTGTTGGCGCTATATAAATCCTGTATAATAATAATAATAAAGTAGCAGCAACATTGTGACCCATATATACATAAAACTAAACCTGAGGCTCCCAGACCCGAATGGCATTCGGGAGCTCCCGAACGCAATTGAAAATTTGGATTTAGACCCATGAGGATGCATTAAACCGAAAAACACACCTGATTCGCCAAAAAAGTGACATGTCCGATTCAATTTAGTTTTTAAACGGAATTCGGAAACTGAAATTCAGATGCATTCAAATGCATTGGGATTCGAAAATTCGGATGTGTCCGAATGTCCAAATTTCTAAAAATTCTTACAAAATTGTGATTCGGAACGAAACGAATCGCAAATATCTAGCACTTTGTGACTCAATACCCTGAAACCTACAAGATAAAAGTTATGGATATGCAGGTGGCAAATAAAGACCTTTGAGTTAAAGGGGTTCTAAAGCCTCCCGTTTTTTTTTGCCTATATCTACTGCTGAAAAGCAGTAGATATAGGCAAAAAGTTTTTTTTTTAAATGCGTAAACAGCGGTTTAGACTGACCTCATTATTGCTGCGCGCTCCCGCGGCGAGAGTCCGGAACTGTTCGTTCAGCCGCAAAGGATCTTGGGGCAGGCGCATGCGCAGTTCGTATTCTTGGCCGGGAGACGAGCAGAGACGCAAGGTAAATCTATGGACGCGTGCACTCGCATGCAGACACCGCTGGATCGGAAGTGCCTGTAAGCAGAGAGGAGTCAGCACTGAATCAGAGAGCCGCCGCACCGCTGGAGTGACAGATGAAAACATGGTGAAAGAAGAGGAAGATCGGATTAAGAGACATCATTTAAGGTAAGCCGACATTAACATGGGGGGGAGGGAAAAATGTTTTATCCTTTAATGTCACTTTAACAAACATTAATACATGGGATAATTCACATACGAAGAGCAGTACAGAAAAAAACACCAGTCACAGGGATTAAGCCCGAGATGGCATTATCACAGTGAATAAGGCCACAATAGACGCCATCACAGGGAATAAGGCCGCAGAAGACGTCATCACAGGGAATAAGGCCGCAGAAAATGCCATCACAGGGAATAAGGTCGCAGAAGACGCCATCACAGTCTCGCTACTACCTGGGCTGCTACCACTAGTGTGGATCAGGTGTCCTTGCAGCCCGTAGCCACGTCCTCAACGCAGATTCAGTCTTGTTATGCTCGCTTAACTCTTCTGTTCAGGATCTACAACTTAGGATGGAGTCCGTGGAGAGGAACATCTCCGGCTCCAATGCACAGGCGGCTGCGGTGGTGCCTGTCCCACCATGGGCACCCTCAGGTACTACTTTGTCTCCTCTTACTGTCACCCCTGCTCACTTTGTTCCCCCTGACATTCGTAAGGACATCCTGGAGGGGAGGGACATGAATTTGGCCTCCCTGCTGTTAGCATCCCATGACTTGGCGGAGAATAAGTCCTTCGCCTGCGTGGATGTCTCTGTCCTCCTGAAGGCGATAGATCCCCGACTCACTCGCAAATTGTCTTTGCGCGAATTTATGCTAGCTTTCAGTATCTACTGGGATGTGGTGATATGATATGTGCCATCTTGGTTTTCTATTTTGAGCGGATAAGAGAGATTTGGGAGAGACATCGGGCAGAGTGTTTGAAGACCACTGGGTGGTCAGAATTATCTGGTGAGTGTGCTAGTGTTTGTGCACCTGGAGGTGGATCACTGGTGATTAATTGATGAGGAATTGAAGCACAGAAGTCACGAGTGATTGTGGAACTTTATATGCAATGATTATTTGACTCACTGATGTAAAGAAAGTGAACACAAGGATTTCATCACATTTATTTTTGATCATATCTATTTTGGGAAAATTTTCATATGGACTATATATAAAAATTGGAGTGAACATTTTGTATAATTGTCACTAAGTATATGCACTTAGTTTTATAATATTAGAGATAGTGCAATGTCTTTTGTTTAATAAGCAGTTGCTACTTACCTCAAGACTGACATGAAATCCATTGTAACAGTGGCGATTCAACAACAATTGGGCCCGCTTAAGATCACGTTAGATTCACATGCTAACCACATACAAATGGCTGAACACAGATTGAGTGATCTAGAAGATCAATTGCATACAGCCCAACAGTCATTTGGTCAAGGTAATACCTATATCCACCAATTATTAGATAAAGTAGATGACCTAGAAAATAGGTCCAGAAGAAATAATCTCTGAATTATAGGCCTCCTGGAAACAGTCTCTCCTCCAGATCTCCTCCCATTTTTTGTTCTGCACTGTACCACAGGCATTGGGCCTATTGGCACCCTGCAAGTTCAAACGAGCACACAGAGTGGGCGCATCCAGAGAATCTCAGAAACCTAGACCTGTGATCATTTGGTATCCTGGATTTCGCTGATCGCAGACAAATCCTTCAAGCTTATAGATCTCAACGAAATCTTGTGGCAGGAGGTCACAAATTGCTACTCTTTCCCGATTATTCGGTTGCTCTCACCGAGCGACGAAAGTATTTTTCTGAAGTCTGCCATTTATTAGAAGATCGGCACATCAAATTCACACTGGCTTATCGAGCCGTGCTGCACATTTTCACCCCAGATGGCAAAGTGCAATAATTCACGCTATACTGGCCAAAGAATACATCCTGGCCCTTCGTGATTCCTCTCTCGCCTCACTTTCTAAAAGTCCTCCAAGAAAGAAGAAGGCCTAATACATACATCTCTTCCTGGACATGAGGTCCCATAGTGCTAGTTTGGGGATGCTATATCTTTGTGCGATTTCTATGGTTTGACAACCAAACAAAGACCACGGGCAGCGAGTTTCTCTGTTATACTTAATGCCAATTGCTTCACGGGATGGAACATGACGTTGCAAATAAGCTTTTTCTTTTCTTTTTTTTTTCCTTGTGCAGCTTTTGGATGGGAGCTGACACCCATGGACTTCATCTGCAACGCTCCTCGTTGGGAAAAAAGGAGGCCACCCACACCGAATGACCCTTTCATTACTGTTTTATGTTATTTTTTTGTTTTATTTTTTCTCTGTTTCTTTACATTACCGCATTCACCAATACAGCTTTACCACTGTTGGGAGGATTAGCATTCGGCCCTCCCACATTTCCAAAGTACACTGTTTTTCCTTTGCCCACATTGAGTGGATATTCACTTCTTGGGACACATCTACTATGGGGTTATAAGAGCAATGGGACACTCATCCAACCTCATTCAATCTTTTTGTTATTCCATGCAATTCTTTTCATTCTCTTCCTTATTTTGTACTGGGATCCCAACTGAAAATGGTGTCATGGAATGTCCAGGGACTTAGATCTCCACATAAGCGTACCCAGGTCTTGCGTCACCTTAAAAAAACTAAAAGTGGACAATGAACTACTTCAAGAGATGCATCTCCATAAGGATGATTTTTTTTTTTTGCATGCAATGCTCCTGGGTAGGCACTATTCTAGAAGCACCAGCCAAAGGACAATCAGCTGGCGTTTTCATCTTACTTCACAAATCTCTGCCTCACTCCTTGCTGTCTCAGGGCTGTGATCAACAGCATGGACGATGGTCCTCTATATCTCTTCAACTTGGCATAAGTATCCTTGATATCTGGGACATCCATGGACCAAATTCTGATAATAAATCATTCCTTGATAATCTTTTATTGCAAACATCTCAATCCAATTCCCACACTCCCCTCATAATGGGAGGTGACTTCAATGCAGTTCCTTCTCCATTGGAAGACAGATCAGGTGAGAACATGGCCCTTTGAGCTATGACCTCCACACAAGACAAACATCTAGAATCAATGCTATCGGCAAGTGGTTTGGTAGATGCTTGGAGATTTATTCACCTGCTGGCGAGAGACTACACCCACATGTGACCACACGGACCAGGTAAGTATGGTATATATAAATATTTTTATAAACCTAGCAAGCTAACTAAAACAATCCACAACAGGCATAAACCAAAAATGTAACAACACAGGAAACAGGGTACTAAAATAGCATGCAAATATCAGGGTCTCAGGGTTCAGGCCAGAGGACTCAGACAACAGGGGAAAGCAACGAAATCCTGAGCCAAGGTCCAGACTGCAGGGAGGGTTTAAATACCCTCCCAGGAGCAATACCTAATGGGCTGATTCCTGGCAGCTGGGAGACACCCACAGGTGAGCACTGGAGCTGCAGGTACCAGCACCACCCAGTGGTGGTCTGGCACCTAGCAGCCCCTGGCTGCCTGGAGAATCCTGCAGGTGAGCCCAGGAACTGCAGGGCTCAGCTCCAGCGCCACCTGGAGGCGCTCTGGATTCTAACAGTATCACTCGGCTGTAGATTCTCAAATCATCTCTGAATTCATGCTGACACTGTCCTTCCTTCTGGAGGGTGGCTACTTTTGTTCCCCATGGTCCTGGTGTGTGTTTTAAAGTAGCCAATGCCCCAAGTTCACTCCCACGATGGGCTTCAATCTCATGTTTAGACCTCCGAGCTCACTCCCTGTGATGTACTACAATTTTATTACAAATTAATAAACTAAACGTGAGATCATAGTCCATCACGGGAGTGAGCTTGAAGCGGTGGCTGATTTACAACACACATGGATCAAAAGTAGTCACCCTACAGAAGGAAGGACAGTGTCAGCACCAATTCAGCGATGATTTGAGGATCTACAGCCAAGTGATACACAAATAAGATACATTTTTGTTAATAGTTAAGGTACTTAAATGGATTTTTAAGATTTAACTCCTGAGTTTAATGTCACTTTAAGTTTTCAGAAAGCTATGTACAGTCCCTACTACCAGCCATGATCTGCTAATATTGCACAGATACCCACTGCTGATGTCCCTTGACCTAAAAAAAAAAAAAGGTAGGTACTGAAAATGGAAAATTTTGACTTAAAAATGTTATTAGCATGTTGATTGGGAGAAAGGGAGGCAGATTAATCTACAACTTTAAGAAAACCTGTGTTTTCAGAAAATGTAGTTTGCCGTTGCTGGGTGCTGATTTTATCCTGAAACTTCTAGTGTCCCGGCTGTCATGCTTAACCAATACCTTAAACCAGAACAGGTCAGTAACTCAGAAACTAGCGAATGCAGTGACATACAAACAACGACAAAAAAAGAGTCAGAAATGACCCTCCTATATACAATTCTCTTTTACATTGAAGCAGAGGAGTTGTGGTAGAATTCTGTATGTACAATATTATTCACCAGCATGTTTCTGTTCTTGAAATAAGCCACTATATGCAGGCTCGTAGCACAGCATACTTCATTCAATGGATTTTATTTGGGGCAAGTAAGAATGATACATTTTTGTGCTTAATTTCCTTGTGCTGTATCAGACTGTGTCTTAATACATAAATATGTATTAAGACACAAACCCATGTAGCACAAGGACGTTAAGCATAAAAATGTATATGCAGATAGTTACTGTAACTGATTTTTTTTATGATGGTGACAGTAAGATTAATCTTTACCCTGGCATGGTAAGCAGGCAATATGGGTAGCTGTAAAATATTGTAAGAAAGTGAGGAACCTAGGTAAGGGGGAGAGGAAACGGGGAGGGAGGGATTGAAGGGTGAGAGGTAATGTCATAACAATAGCCATAGGAGCCCACACAGCTGCTATGGGGCCTAGGGTAGAAGGGGCCGCATCAAAGGCGCTGATTATGAAAACTAAACTGTGACGTTTCCAGTGTAGAAGGGCTGAAGTCAGAGCCCAGGATAGTCTGGTCACAGATCCCCCCTCTGTGCAGTAAGAAGCATTTGCTTATCTATCTTGCAGTGTAGATTTATTGCCCTCTGAACTTCTGCTACAGACTGAAATTAACGCTGTATACCTAATGCAGTCATACATCCCAGATCTTCACCACTGTTGAAACATTATAGGAGGGCTGAGGTCTGATTCTAAAAAGAAAAGTTTAATGAAGCCAGAGTTTTAAGATGTTTGTATTAGGGTTGAAAAGTAAGTGTGTGCAAGAGCATTCATCTTTTTTTATCATAATATAAAAGATCAGTATGGTTATTATTAGTGCTACTATGATATTTACCCCCCAGCACTGCCCCTAGTAATGTACTGACTATGCTAACAGCTTTCCTGCTGCCTGTTGAGGGATGGGCTTGATGTTCGAGTCGAGCATGAGTACAACTCGAACATTGGCAGTTTGTGTGTTCAGTGAACACACAAACTGTCAGAGCGTTGGGCTAATCAACACCCCAAAAGGCACTGTGCACCGTACAGTGCTTTGTGAGCCCTGATTGGCTAAAGCCTTGCACCTGACCACGGGTCAGGTGCAAGACTTTGCCCAGTCAGGGCACAGTACTCTGTAAGAGCCATGATTGGGCAAAGCCATGAGGACTTTGCCCAATCATGGCTTACCTGTCAGATGCTGTAAACAGTTGGGCGGAGCTAGCTGTCACCACTAGGTCTGCCCAATTGTTTACATGTTACCTGCATCTGTCGAAATGCCATTCTGCGGCGGGAGTTTGTTGCGAGCAGACGGGACGGCGGCCGTTTAAAAAAAATTATCATTATTTATATTTATTTTTTCTTCTTTTATTTTTTTTTATGTCGTCGTCGTGGACAACGCTGAACATCATGATTGACCCTAGGATTCTGTCGGTGGATTAATTTTTTTTGTTTGTTTGTTTAAATGAAAGACTTGTCAAAAACTTTTTTTTAAATAATGTATTTTTTCAAAAGTCTGGTCTTTTAATTTACAATTAGTTATAACCATTTAGTGAATGGGTAGGGGTATAAGTACCCCTTACTCATTCACAAGGTGGGGGCCGCATCTGGGTACCCTGATTTGAATAAGACCACTGCTTGCACCACCACAATCAACACCCCAGGGCTTGTGGGGAAGAGGCCCTTGTCCCCATTGGCCTGGGGATAAGATGCTTTTCCAGGGGCGACTCTGGAAAAGCACCCTCCCAGTGCTGAGGGCATGTGGCCTGGTATCGCAGAGGGGGGGTGCTCTCTCGTCCGCAATATCTGGTTGTTGTAAAGGGGCAATGAGGGCATGCTGGGACTTGTAGTTCCATAGCTGATATGTTATGTTATGAAGCTGTATTAATCACTGTCCACCTGAAAGTACTACAATGCGATTATAGAACTAAGAATAGAACATTTAAGTTTATCTGAGTTTTATTCTATGTTCTATAATGGCATTGTATTAATTGTGAACTACAAGCGGCCAGTCCAACTGGGACTGGGCCCCTACACCTTCACATGAGACCCCAACACCTCATACTGACTTGCCATGGACCTCAAAAGGATCCCAACACCCGACACTGAGCACCCGTCCCTCACCACCCCAACATGGACCCCGTCCCCAACATCCAATACTGACCACCTGGCCTGCTATACCCAGGACCCCGATCTCCGCCCGACTGACACAGTCATGGCCTTTCAACCCCCAGCAATAGTACATTATAAAGCGCAATTCCACCAGCTATAGAGGACTACAAAACCCAGCTATAGTACATTATACATCGCAATGCAGAATACCGCCAGCTATAATGTACTATTGCTGGGATTTATTGTATTACACT
>NW_017309962.1:23617-35281 GCF_000935625.1 Nanorana parkeri
GGGGGGGGGGGAGTGCAGGCTTACCTGAGCAGTCTTCCAGCAACTTGCTTCTGAGATCGGGCCTGTCTGTCGGCGGCTGTCATCCTTCCATGCCTGTTCCTCCTTACTTCTTCTTCTCCCCATGTCCCTGTGCCGATCGTGGATGTGGGCAGGTGGTGAGCGTGAGGCGGGAAGGAGGTGCGGCATGTGGAGCGTGTATGCGGGCGGGTCTGGCAGCAGCAAGCGTGAGGCAGGGAGGAGGTGCGGCGTGTGTGGAGCCGTGAACAGGGCCAACGAATCAAAAGCTGATTAATCGATGATTGACATTTTCAATCATTTACTATAATCGACTTAGTTGATTAGTTGTTGCAGCCCTACATTCATCCCCGATTTCATGGGACAGTCCCCCGATCAAGGAGACCGTCCCCTGACAAATTATGTCCCGGGGAGCATAAAATAAAACTTTTTTTTTTTCTAATACTCACCTGATTCCTGGATCCACCAACAAGCGCAGCCTCCCATCTCCCACGCTATTAGAAGTTACATACAGCGTGTGCTGGTTACTACTTAAACCGGCGCGCTGTGTGCAGCTTCTGAGAAGATATGCTATTAGCGTAGTGGGGAAGCAGGCTGCGCATTTTGCATCGCTCCCGCTATGCTAATAGCTTCTAACAGCATGGGAGATGGGAGGCTGTGCTTGTTGGTGGATCCAGGAATCAGGTGAGTAGTATTAACTACCTTCCGTCCATGGCCATTTGTGAACGGCAGGACGGACGTCTGCTAGGAGCGGGAGGGCGTCTTAAGACGTCCTGCCCCTCCCCCTTCTCGTGTGCGGCACTCAGCGCGCACACGAGAGGGAAAACTGTACGGAGGGAGGGAGCCACTGCACCTGCGGCCAGGGGCTTCGTTTAGCGGGGGTCGGTGACAGCGCCCCCCTCAGCCGCACCGCCGCCCCCGGTTGTTACGCCACTGGCTATGTGCACTACAGAGAAATATACCTTTTAGAAACCATATATATTTTATTGCACATTGTCCTATGTTCAGAGGCTCAGAGCTAAAAAAAATTAATAAAATAACATCATAACGGTTTAAAAGCTTTAGATCAAATATATGCTCACAAAATGGTACAAGTCATTCATATCCCTCCCTCGTGGACAGGGGTGTTCAAGCAGGACTCTGTGAAGTTTCAATTAGAGACAGAGAGTCTTAAAGAAAACCAATTCTGCTGTGCTCTCTTCAGTAAACTTGTACAGCTATGCAATTCTTGTGTCATAGGTGCACTCTTTCTTAAATGTTTATTTGATTTAAAAAAATAAGATATTTTGTACATGGTAATATACGGTTTATCTGTTATAGTTTCAGTTTAATGCTGTCAGCAGTATGATCTGTGAAGAAATCAGGCAAAAGCGTGTCTCTTTGCTACAGCTAAGCATTATTGAGGAAAGCTAGTAAATATATCATTATACTTTATAACTTGGCTTTTGGAGTAATTGTGTGGATACACCCATTCTCATCTTGATGACTTGTTAAAGATTATGAGATGTTTAATATAGATTTCAGTTAAGTAAATGCTTTACCTGTTTTTCTACTATTAGGGCCTCTTTGCACAAACGTGTGCTTTGCATGAAAATGCATTAAAGAATAAATACCATCTATATGCTGCAATTCAGTGTGAAAAGAAAAGGAAAACTTCTTGGCCCCATTAACACGCATTGCAATGGACACTTAACAATGTGAATCCAGTCCTAATGTTTTAGGACTCATTCACATGGGCATTGAAAACACTGCATACAGATGCGCACAGCCATTATTCCTGTTTGTATCTGAACGCAGCAAATGCAAATGCATGGCCCCATACACACAGATGCATCTGGGGCCATGTTTACAGATGTGCACAGAAGAGCAGCATCCAGGGCTGCAAATAGAGCATTTCTTTATGTGCATGTAAATGTTTCTGGAGTTTAGGGATTGCACACAGTACTAGAAAATTTGTATGCATAAAAACGCATATCGAACGAGTGCGTGCATATACGCATCTACAAATGTTCTTATTTTACTCATGAAATTCGGTGCTTGTGTTCCTTCTATGCCTGTGTGAAAGAGCCCTAAACTGACAGCGGAATAAATCCCATCTATACGCTACAGTTTACTGTGAAAAGAAAAGGGAAACTTCTTGGGACCATTAACATATGTTCCCTAAAGTTATGTTTTCTGAAGCTTATAAACCAGGGCACTCAACTGGGAAAAGAACAACCAGAGCTCAGAAGGAAAATATCAGACAACCATCCCTCCCCTATAACATGACACCCAACCGTCCCTCATTTGGAACCAAATCCCTCTGTCCCACTTTCCCCTTCAGTTGTCCCTCTTTTTGGTCTGATGTACAGATATCTATAGAAAGGTTCTATTTAACTAACAAAAGGGTTATTCTGCACCACAACCTTCATCTTATCTATTCATTATTTTGTTTGATATTTCCAAAAACCAGTGTAAAGGAGAATTATTGGTGAAAAAAAAAATTCTGGGTTTAACCAATCCTTTTTGGCATATATACGTAAATTCTTAATGATTCGCCCAAAATGGCAGATGGTGTGTCCATTACCTAAATACATTGTGCTGAGGGTTTCCCTCTTCTCATCTCAGAAACTTGGGAAATGTGTATGTTGGTATTGGCCTTCTTATATTGTGCAGCACAGGCCAGGATCCACTGTCAGCTTAACAGCTCATGTCCCAGTCTGCCAGCAAGTGGTATTGGAATGGGCCCTGGCGCACAAATCTAAAATCTTTTACTGTGATGTTTTTAATACAACAAATCTACACTTCCGCAGCTCTATTCCAGTGATGGGCTTGTTCTGTGATCTGACCTGATAAGGAGCTGGAACAAACCTGTATAGTGAAAAAATATTCTATCCTCTTTAACTGCTATTTCTTGTGACCCTAAACTCAGGAGTTAAATATTAAAAATATATTCAAGTACCCCAAATTTAACAAAAATTATTATTATTATTATACAGGATTTATAGAGCGCCAACAGTTTGCTCAGCGCTTTACAATATAAGTAAAACATTACAATCACAATACAATTCAAGACAAGATGGTAAGGAGGGTCCTGCCTGTTAGAGCTTACAATGTAAAATGTACCTCATTTGTATATCACTTGGCTGTAGATCCTCAAATCATCTCTGAATTGGTAGTGACACTGTCCTTCCTTCTTGAGGGTGGCTACGTTTGTTCCCCATGGTCCCTGTGTGTGTTGTAAAGTAGCCAATGACCCAAGCTCACTCCCACGATGGGCTTCAATCTCATGTTTAGTTTACTCATTTGCATTGAGGTTGTAGTCCTTCACACACAGGGATCATGGGAAATAAAAGTAGCCACCGTGAAGGACAGTGTCCGAATGAATTCAAAGATAATTTGAGGATCTGCAGCTCAGTGATACACAAAAATTAATTCAAGTAACTTAACTACAAAAATGTCATTTATTTAAGATTTAACTACTGAGTTTGGTATCTTTTTAATGTTATCTTGCCATTTAATTAACACCTTTCTTGCCTGTTGTCATTTTTTTTTTTTTTTTTACTGAATTTTCCTCCCCATTTTTTTTTCTTTTTTTTTTTTTACCATGAGAATATGGAAAACGTATTGTGCAAACTTTGTGCACTTAACTAGTGTGTGTTTTTTGTACACGCTTATGCTGCATAACTTTTGGAGTACAGTAGTTTCTTCTGTTTTTGTAACAGTGTGCAATCTGCCTTACTACAAGCACCCACATTAAAAAGACTGATTTACAGTAAATGTGCAGCTCACCCCGTGGAGGTATATATTTCACAAATGTCTTGTATTACACAGAGCAAGTTGAAATGTAAAATTTGTACTTTGTTTCTACAGTGTACAAAACAAGGAGACTGTTACCAAAATAGTGAAATAGTACATTTACACTGGTCCCAGTCATGTTGAATATTTAGCTTCAGCATTCAAGCGCAGAGCATTGTCAAGTGATTAGACTCTATGTGGTTCTTAGGCCGTGCAAGTGTATCAGAGATTTTATGGACAAGTTCACCCTTGTTTTACATGTACTTTTACTTTATTACCTTTGTGCAGCCTTTGAAAACAAAGGCCGTGCTCTGCTCCAGATAAATTATCACAACTGCTCATTCAGTCACGGGTGCTGTCTCTCAGCTTTTCTCAGTCGCACATGAATATAATGCAGAAAGGAAAGAGCCCTTTTTTGTCTGAAAGGAGTAGGGAAGGGTTAGATCCTCTGTTTTATTGCTGTGTGGGTCCCCCTTAGGGAGACTCTCCCATGTTTGGCCTGGTACCCAAGACAGAAATTGAAGGAGAATCCAAACATTTATCGTTTTTCAAGAGGTTACATTTTCCAACAGAGGCACATGTGAAATCTCCTTTTGGGCGATTTCTTCTCCCTTCCTGTTGCATCTCTGGGACAGGAGGACAGGAAGTAAAGGGAAAAATAAACTGGCAGGGTTCTAAATCTATTGTGTACAAAAAAGAAAGGTTTGGCTACACAAATACTTCTAGGGAACATATTTCAATAAAAGTTTTTTTTTTTCCTGAAATTCATCTTTTTAATTTTTTTCACAAGCTGTCAAAAGATGATGCACTCCTGCTGGCTGTATTGTATTGACATTGCAAACAACAAACTTTGTTAGGGAAAACCTCATAAGAATCATTGTGAATAGAAGTCCAACCCTACATGCAAAAAAGAACACTTTGCAGAGTAACCACGAAAGCAGTGAGGTAGGTAACTAGAGAGAGAGATCAAGAGAATATGCAAAGGGACTAAATACAACCATAGTTTGTAATGTGCCTCTATTGCTCGAAAAATACAGTAGATTAACTCTGGGTGGTGGATATCCATAACTTGTGCCAGCCTTCTACTTCAAATGAATTCCAGAGTATTTTTCAACTACTGTGCCATACATTTGACAGTGGGTTTCACGTTTCTATCACATGGTCTCACTATGCACCCATTCAACTATTGTGGCAGGACTGCTTATGTTCACAACAATGGTTATTAATAGTAATAATTTCCACATTTGAATTTCCCTGACCTGTTACACATTTTATACTTACTTTACAATGCATAGATGAAAATTGCTCACTCATGCAGATTATCATACATGCTGTAAGGTGGGAAGCTTCCCTCTTCTCCACCTAAGCAAGTTTTTTATAGCTAGTGAATTATTATGGCTGCAGCTAAGCATAATTGAGGAAAACTAGTTTTTACATGACATATCCAATGACACTTAGAGATTAGTTCTCAGTGTGGAAGCACCCATTCTTAGCTTGATGACTTGTTAGAGATTATGGTTTATTTAATATAGATTTCAGGTAGGTATAGGAATTCAGAATATGTTTTATCTGTTTTTCACCATTCGGGTCTCTTCACACTTCTCCCTTTTTAATGTAGAAAATGTAATGCATTTTTATGTAATTAAACAATAAGAAATCCCATTATTTCTTATGTGGCGGGTTTACATCAATAAGCTGCAACTCGGTGTGAAAAGAAAAGGGAAATTTCTTGGGCCCATTAGCATGTGCTGCAGTGCACAATGAACAGTGTGAATTCAGCCCTAATGTTTTAAACTGAGAGCAGAAGTAAAAATGTAATGGCTAAAGTTGTGTTTTCTGAAGCTTATAAACAGAGCACTCAAACGGTAAAATAACAACCAGAGCTCAGATGGAAAATATCAGACAACATCCCTCCCCTATAACATACCATCCAACTGTCTTTCATTTGGAACCAAATCATTTTTGTGCTTCTTTCCTGCTCAGTTGTTCCTTTTTTTTAGTCTGATGTACACATATCTATGGTAAAAAGCACCTATGACAAGCACTGAAATTGTGCCTTTGTGCAAACATCTAGTGTTAGAGAATCACCTGCACACCTTACAACACTTGAACCAAACCAAATATCCGTTGGTGCTCAAAATGACGACACGGATGGCGCCGTGTAACAATCCAAGTAAAGACAGTAGTCACCATCGTCACACGGTCGCCCTGATGAAGGGACCCTGTTGGCTTCTTGACACATGTGACATATCAATAAAAGTGGTATACTTTTTGCACCTTACAAGTGAGTGCTGGTGACTACTATCTTTTCTTTTGTGCAAACATCTGACACCCCAGTTCTGGCACACCCAGATGCACATGCTATAGCTGGTAGCTTGCACACCCACACACACACACACACACTAGAGCTGCTGGGTCTGTAAGATTGATGCAGAATAATAGGGAATGTACAGTACAGTGTACAGATTGTGGAGGTGTGGAATATAACAAGGTGTATAGAATTTGGTGACACAGAATAGGGGAATGTACAGCATGGAATAAAGCAGTGTAAAATAAGCATGGCATATGTAATCAGCCGCAGCAGAATAAGGGACATACATCACTGGGTATGGAATGAAGTAGAATAATCGGTCCCTGGTCCCAGGCATGTGGAAAGAGCAAACCCGTAGTGATAGCAATGACAGACAAGCTCAAACTATAGCTAATAAATAAGCAGCCGGGATAGAGGAACGCTACACTACTACACTACTCACTTCCTTTCGTGAGTGAGCTGGGTTGGACACAATGCACGCTATTCTCCCCCCTGTGCGATGTGGTAGTGTCACTGAATAGGTAATCTTGTCATGACACATTCAAAAATCAGCTGAGGTGAAAGCCGGAGCTGGCGAATGGCCATTGGCCAGCCACTTGCAGAGACAGATTAGCGTCCCTGGTTACCAGGTAACCAGGGGCGCTGATCTGTCATTACGGAAGATCTGACGCATTACAGATCTGACGCTGATCTGTCATTACTAAAGGTTTACTCTGCTCGACCGAGCAGAGCAAATCCTTCCCTGGTCTGTTGTTTGTTTCATTTTCCTTCTGACATCGGGGCCGCCGGCGCCGTCAGTCAGAAAAAAAAACAAACAGCTTGCTATTGGATATTGCAAATTGAAATAGCCAGTAGAAATCTAGCTATGCATTCCTATGCTGACTTTTCTTTAATTACTATTCTGACGGCAGCAGCTGTCAGCATACTAAAAAAAAACTTGCAGATATCAAAGAAGCTATTGCTTCCTCTGCTATCTGCCATCATGTCTATCGTTTTCTATTTGTTTTCCTACTTTTTAAAATGTTTTTCTATTCTGCTCGGGACCACAGAGGTACCGAGCAGAATAGCCGAGCCGCTTGGCGGCATTCGGCTATTCACTCACTGCTGTTTGGCATCTATGAGAATAGGCAGAACAGCAGCGAGTAGCCCGCCGGAGGTTGAGCATGCTGAGCATGTTCAGCTGACCCGAAGCCAGCCGAAGCCACCTGATGTACGGCGGATTTCAGCCGATATACGGCTGAAATCACCTATATAAGCCTGAAGTGAATAGCCGAACAGCATTCGGCTCACTTCACTTTGGGTCGGTTATGCACTCGGCTGACTACAGCAGTTTTGTGAATAGACCCCTATGTTTTCAGACTGGATCATTGGCCAGAAATTGCCCAGTTTTCAATGCAGATGCTCTTGTGCTCAGCTTCCAACATCCTTTCTGAATGTAATTAGTGAGGTGGGTGGTGAGTCCTTTGAAAGTGCGTCAGACTGTCTCCTGCAAGTGTCAATCCATGACATCTATTAAAAAAAAAAAAACAAGCATAAAGAGAAGTAAAATACCACATCACCGTAATGAAAAAAATTGTATTGGTAATGGCAGCAAGTTTACAACTTCTAGCAGCAACCTCTAGCTCTATATAGCAAAATCTTAATAAATGAAAAGACGCATATCTACATGCACTCTTGACAAGACCTAAAATCAAGAACCTCCTTAAACCTGTTACATTAATCTTTTTTCACAGTTCTCTCACTAGCGTTCTTTTAATATTACATACCAAGTGTTTCAATCATCACATCCACATCCGAGCTATGTGCTACTCTGTCCAGAACATCCCATGTGGAACATCTGAAAGTCTGAAATTAAATAAAATGTTGACATCTTTTTGAACATTTGCTTTATCTTTTATATGAAAGTGCCTGTTTTATAAGGCAAGCCTGAACTGTACATGTGAAAAGACAGAGCAACTGGGGTGCAGGATGAATAGATACATGGAGGGAATGATTGATATGGATTGAGAGATGTATGGATGGTGGACAGTGGATTGGGGATTTTATAGGGGCTGTTTGTGATACTGGGAGGAATGTAGAGGTGGAGGAAGGGATGATACAAGGCATGGAAGTCTATAGAAGATGAGGTAAAGCATTCTGTATACCTATGGGACGTGATTGCAGATAAATTATTAACTGCATTTTTCCCACTTCAAATAGTTTTGCATAGAAATGAGCAAGGCATTTAAAATTTGCTCTGTCTGGTGGAAATTCATACACCAATATCCAATACTTTACAGGTCTCCTTCCCAACCTGTGATTGGAAAATAAAACGATAAGCACACTGGTCAACTGATCTGTCAATGTGTTCTCTCTTCCTATCAAGGTGCTGCTGACATTGTAGTGCAACTGATTGGCTGATTGCCCTCCTTCCCGTTCCCTTTTTTAGGCTCTGCTATACAGAAAACTGATAGCAGGTTAACTTCAAGTATTTACATTGTTTACATTAGAAAATAACATACATTTAAAGATGTATCAATGAAAACAGAGCTGCATTATTTTGTCCTTTTTTTAATTTGAATGAAGTTTAGGTTTTATCCTAATGGAATTCTTAGAAGTGAAAATGCAAACAAAATACAGCTGATCAAATGCATTCCCTCCTCTTTCTGTCTTTATTACTCTCTCTATACTATGTAATTATAGAAAGGATGTATTTGATCCATTCATCTCTATAGGTTGCCTTAAAGTTTTATATTTCTATCATTTGTGGTGTTTTACATGTTCTATTACAATGGCATTTACTAAGTGTTAAAATATATGTACAATGATTTTATTTGTTTCATTTTGTCATGTTAAATATACCATTGAATTTGTTTTTTCTTATATCGGGTTGATCCTTCCAGAAATCTTGTCAGCCTGAAAACTTCCTGTGTTCTCTGACCAGTGCTGCACCCTTGTTAGTTATATTGTTCCCAGCTATCTCTGAGTCTTATAGAATCCCTTTCCGCTAAGTTATGGAGAAAAGGAGATGGGGAGGTTTCAGTAGTCCAGTCCTAAGGTGACAATGCTGCTTCTCCAAAGATAAAGTATCTTAAGTGAGTGTTATCACCCTAGTACAGGAAATGTGTTACTGGCAGGATCAGCAGGTAAAATAAAAGCCCTACTGCATCTGTATATCAGAATAATACCACCTTTTGTATATTCAACCAAAAGTAATGAGAGGTCTGTACCTTTTCGAATATGTTGTCATTAGACATGTTACAACATGTACCTTCTACAACATTTCTATGGTTAAAGTACAGAAGTGATAGTGTAGAGGTTAGAGCACAGGATTGCCATTGACAAGGTCGCTGGTTCAAATCCAGGCATGGGAGAGTAATGGATAAAGATTTTTTTTTCTTTGGTTTGAATTGGCATTCTCCTATTGACCTAAATGACTAAATGTCATTTTTTTCCCCTAATGTCATTTTGCTGCAACAAAATTCGTTATTGGACGAATTCTGTTGCAGCAAAATTTGACATTCTCAGCTGTCAAATGCTACATATTGCATTCATATATATCAAATGCTTCTATGGTAAAAGTACAGAGACTATAGTGTAGTGGTTAAATCACAGGATTGGTTCAAATCCAGGCATGGGCGAGTAAAGTTTTTTTTTTTTTTTTCATAAACGAATTTCGGCAGGACTACCGCTAACGAATTTTATCCGAAACTAATTTAATTTCGGACCCGAAAAACGAAACTAAACTAAACAATTTTTTTTTTGTTTCAAAGCTAAACTAAACAAATTTTTTGCTGGTGCACATGTCTAGTTTTGGATAGAGTAAGGAAGGATTAAAACCCCTTCCAGGTTTTACTGCTGTCCAAGATTCTGTTAGAAAGATTTCCTCTCACTTTCTGTTCTGAGGACAACCTTATACCAGACAGGAAGTGAGGAAAAATCTGCAACGGGGAAACAGAGAACAAACAATAAAAAGCTGACAAGAGGTAAAGCCTTCCCCTACGCTACTGAACAAAAAATAAAATTGGCAGTCAGTGTTGCTGTTTGACAGTTCCTCTTACTTGCTGTCTGGTGAAATGATGTCCCTGAGACAGCGAATAAGGGGACATCTCCCGAAGAGGCGTTCTAATTAGGGATGCACCGATATATCGGCCGCCGAAGCATAATGCCGAAAGTGCCATTTTCTGGCCGATACAGTGGTGCATCCATCCTATTCTCTCCTCCTCGCTGGGCGCTGCTCTGTGTCCCAACGGGGAGGAGAGAAACTGTGAGCAGCCAGCGTTCCAGAGTGTGGAGAGTTTGTTTAGACCCCCAATATTTCCCCTAAAAGTAAAGTAAAAAATAAAAATATTTAATAAAAATTAATAAATAAAAATGAATATACATTTTTTTAAAAATTGATAAAAAATAAATAAAAATAAAATTATTGAAAAAAAATTGAAAAGGGTAAAATAAAAAACATTTTCAATTTCTGTTTTGTTTTGGTTTTGAAATTTTCATTTTGGTGCATCCCTAGTTCTAATTCTTTCCCACTTTTTTGCAAACTTTGTTTTTTTGCAAAATTAAAAAAAAAAAATCTTTTTTTATAAAGCTCATATCCTTTTAACAGTCACATACACCAACTAAAAAAAGAGTATTTAAAAACTCTTTTTCCTTTTCTGTCAGTTTTTAAGCTGTTCCCTTTTTTTCCCCTCAGGTTTGCAGTGCTCTGGTTAAGTATAACTACCAACGACTGACTGGGCTACTAATATAGAGGGGTATAACCTGTAGACATGTGCGATTCGGTTCGTTCCGAAATTCGTTTTGGACGAATTTTTGGAAATTCGGATGCATCCGAATTCCGAATGACAGCTAAGACGAATGCAAACGAATCCGAAATTCCCAATTTCCCGAAATTCGTTATTGGACGAATTTCATTGCAGCAAAATGACATTAGGAAAAAAAAATGACACCATTTTACCTCTGCAACACATCTATACTCAAAGTACAGAGGCTATAGAGTAGCGGGTAGAGAACATGCTTGCCATAGCTAAGGTTGCAGGTTCAAATCCCGGCCAAGTCTTTAATTTAAAGTTGTTGTTTTTTTTCCTTTGCTTTTGAATTGGCATTCTCCTAACATTCCTACCAGACCTAAAGGGTCTGGTATGAAAAGGTCACTACCAATACGTTCCCTTGACCACTGGTGTCGGGTTTCAGACACAAGAAATCAATGCACACCAGATCCATGGGACCTTGACTCTGTAGATGGCCCATTGGGGCAGCAAAGGAAGGCAAAGTCTTTCTCTGGATGCAGCAGAGTGACAGTAGCTATCTATTTCAGTTCGCATACACGGCCAGTAGAAACGATCCCTGACTAACTTGAACGTTCTACCAGGTCCCAGGTGTCCATGCTCATCGTGTAATGCATTCAACACTGCCCCACTATGCTTCTCCGGGAGGAACAGCTGCCAACTCTCCTCTGGACCATCTGAGGGGCCCCTTCGGTAGACCACCCCGTCTGAGAGCTGCAGTCGATTCCACTCCTTGTGAACCAATCGAGCCTCCTTTGAGGAGTCTGCTGTCAGTAGAAGTTCTGGGCGACC
>NW_017309962.1:36869-37295 GCF_000935625.1 Nanorana parkeri
TGGTATCCACTTCTCAGGTCCAACACGCTGAACCATTTGGCACCGAAAGGCATTGCAGGGCATTTTCTATTCGTGGAGTGGTGTACTGGTCTGGGATGGTTCTCTTGTTGAGGGTGCGATAATCGATACACATCCTTAATGACCCATTTTTCTTCCTCACTACCACAATGGGAGAAGCATAAGGACTTCGGGACTCCTGAATAATTCCCGTCTTCTTCAACTCTGCAATGTTCTCTAAGGCCATCTAAATCTGTCAATGGGATTCGTCGAGACCGTTCTCGAAATGGCCTATCCTCTTGTAGACGAATATGATGCTGTGCACTCTTTGCGCATCCCACGTCAAACTCGTTTATCTGAATCTGTCTTCTGTGGGTCACCTTCAAGGATAACCAGGTTGGTCCCAATTCAGTTTGACTGAAACCCGCA
>NW_017309963.1:0-783 GCF_000935625.1 Nanorana parkeri
ACCTTCCTGTATGCCCCCTCCTCATACGTGTGTATATACCTTCCGGTATGCCCCCTCCTCATACGTGATATACCCCTCTCCGTGTACACCTCATCCCCGGTACATGTGTATGTATAGTACTTGTGTGTGATCCCGGTCATGCCCCCATGTTGTGTGTTTTTCAGGTGCGAGATCTCGGGGGGATTCCGGCTCTCAGTAAGTTCTGTTTTATCTCTTCTATAGATCACATGTCTGTGGGGTGTACAGAAGTGATACCGTACCCCTAAACCTGCACACCCCATATGGGAGGTCAGTCATACCGCGGGGGCTCGGCAGGTTTCAGGGTTTTGTTGCCGGCGCGTTTCACATTCATGTTTTATTTTTTTGGTATACTTTAACCCCTTCGTGACTGACGATGTGCAGTGTACGTCGCCGGCATCGGGGCTGTTTAACCCCTTCGTGACTGACGATGTGCAGTGTACGTCGCCAGCATCGGGGCTGTTTAACCCCTTCGTGACTGACGATGTGCAGTGTACGTCGCCAGCATCGGGGCTGTTTAAACTTGTAGAGCCGACTGTCGGCTTTACAACAGAAGCGATCCTGGCGACTTACCTGTCGCCAGATCGCTTCTGCGTCCCGAAGAAGGGGCCGCCCCCCCCGCCGGACACCCCCGCCGTGCTTCCCGGGCTCCGTTGCCCCTCCTACGGGCCCGGGACCGGCGATCTTGGTGTCCTCGGGGAGCTGGGGAGGAGGTCGACGAACTTCCGTTCATCGATCCCCTCCCCGTTCTATGGGACCGGGAGC
>NW_017309963.1:2220-3273 GCF_000935625.1 Nanorana parkeri
AATTCCATCATTAACACAATGGGACAAATAGAGTGCAACAAGTGGGAGGCTCAGTCCAGAGTTAACCCCTTCAGTGCTGCTGGGGTCACTTATAATGGGCACGGGGTGACAAACGTCCGGAGGGTTAGATTGGGGGATGGGCCACGTGTGGTGCAGAGTTGGGGGTACCCCGGCGGAACTTTCACCTTCTTTTCTTCTTCCTGCAGTTTGTATTCTGCAATCCGTTTGCATTGATTCCATATGGAACCGAGTGTCCCGGGCCCTCGGGAACCTGGCCGTGGACTCTCAGAACAGCCGAATCATTCATGACTCAGGTGAGCTGTGCCGGCATTGCTTGCCTTGGCTAGTCCACAGGAAGTAAAGATGGCGGTATGTATCCACGCCTTTGGGTCCCGTGCCCCCCACGTGTGGTGTCTTTGGGTCCCGTGCCCCCCACGTGTGGTGTCTTTGGGTCCCGTGCCCCCCACGTGTGGTGTCTTTGGGTCCCGTGCCCCCCACGTGTGGTGTCTTTGGGTCCCGTGCCCCCCACGTGTGGTGTCTTTGGGTCCCGTGCCCCCCACGTGTGGTGTCTTTGGGTCCCGTGCCCCCCACGTGTGGTGTCTTTGGGTCCCGTGCCCCCCACGTGTGGTGTCTTTGGGTCCCGTGCCCCCCACGTGTGGTGTCTTTGGGTCCCGTGCCCCCCACGTGTGGTGTCTTTGGGTCCCGTGCCCCCCACGTGTGGTGTCTTTGGGTCCCGTGCCCCCCACGTGTGGTGTCTTTGGGTCCCGTGCCCCCCACGTGTGGTGTCTTTGGGTCCCGTGCCCCCCACGTGTGGTGTCTTTGGGTCCCGTGCCCCCCACGTGTGGTGTCTTTGGGTCCCGTGCCCCCCACGTGTGGTGTCTTTGGGTCCCGTGCCCCCCACGTGTGGTGTCTTTGGGTCCCGTGCCACCCATTCCACGTGTTATATATCATCTCCATTCCAACAATGGCGCGGAAAGACGTGTCACATGACCATCCTTTGTCTTTTTAGCTTGCTCTGAGGTGGAGCTAGCACATCATTGCAGTAACACCCAA
>NW_017309963.1:3892-11017 GCF_000935625.1 Nanorana parkeri
GGTTCTGCTTGGTCCGCCATTGTACATCTAACGCTGTCTCTCTGGTCTCTCAGGTGCCGTCTCGTCATTGGTGCACATCTTGCAGACTTCTCAGGACGCGGGGTGTTTGCAGAGCGGTCTGCGGGCCTTACGCATTTTGGGCGATTCTCTATCGCATAGACTGTCCATCTGCCATCATGGCGGCCTGGCTCCGTGCGTTCAGATGCTCTCCTCTCCTAACCGGGATGTGCTTTGTGCGGCTGTGCGTGCCATCTGTGAGCTGAGCCGCGGCTGTTCCTTGGACTGTGCCGAGCAGCTGAGTCCGGCTGTGCCGTCCTTGGTGGCCTTGGCCGGTGAAGAGCCGGAGAAGTCCGCGGTGCGTCAGGCTGTCTTTGGGACTCTGTGTAATCTTTGTAATCAGGGAGCGTTGAGGCCGATGCTGGGCAATGCCGGGATCATTAAGCTGCTGATCACGGAAGCCGTGGCCGTACAAGAATCACCGACGCGTTGCCTCCCTCTGGTCAGAGCTTTGTGTTTCTGTTGCCGGGAAGCGGTGAATCGCGTCAGGGTGCGAGAACTTGGCGGCTTAGAACTGCTTGTAGCTTTGCTGCGCAGTCCATTGTACGGATCTGTTCACCATCGAATTATAGTGGCATTGCTCCACTATTGCCATGACAACGCGGCCCTGTCTCTGCTCAGTCTCGGCGGCCTGGCTCCTCTGTTAGCCGGACGATTAGAGGAAGTGGCCCGGACTGCTGAGGAAAGAGGAGGTGCGCAGAGGGATGCCCCCCATGAAGCCGAGGAACGAGGTTCTGCTTCTTATGACTTCCCACCAGAGCCAACAACCAAGAAGGAACCAGGAGGGTCCTCTGAGGAGAGCCTGAGGTACGAGTCACACATCATCTGTGTCATAGATTCCAGGGATCGGTATTCTTAGGGGTTCTTATTAAGATCCGGAAGGTTGGGCTTGGTGCCGGTATGACGGACCCCTAGCCTAGGGTTGGGGGTCATAGGTGGTACCGGCACCCCAATGAGCTAGCCTGCCATGGGCTCGGCCTTATTGTCGTGTAAGGGTTAAGTTAGCCGGGCATTGCTTTACAGGTCCAGAGCCATGGCACGGCAAAGCCTTAGTGAGTAAGCCATGGAGGCCGGGAACTTGGGGCTACCTCGCTACTGGGACCATTGGGCGCCATTGCCACCCATTGCCTTAGAAGCCTCGGCCACCAAGACTCTGTTGCTGAGTCTCTCCAGTCCTTTAGGGACTCGCCAGAGAAATCCGTCTTCTACCGTCCCTCCGCCATTGTTGGTGCAATGCGCCACCTTCCAACGTGAGGAACAGCCCGCCGCTTCTACCAGACCATTAGGACCTTCCCGGGGAGCCCATTGTTCTTCTTCTCTTTACAAGCTGTTTGTCCCTCCCAAGCGTCTGGTACCTGATACGGAGGAGGGATTTGGCCTTTAGAAGGGATCCGGTCACCATAGACACTAAATCTTCCAGTGTCTGCAGTCCCAGTTCCCGAGGGGTCTGCGGGGGAGTTCCCGAGGGGTCTGCGGGGGAGTTCCCGAGGGGTCTGTGGGGGAGTTCCCGAGGGGTCCGTACCCAGTCAGATGGGGGCGGGGTTTGCAGCTTACACTAACCAATCATCAGATGGGGGCGGGGTTTGCAGCTTACACTAACCAATCATCAGATGGGGGCGGGGTTTGCAGCTTACACTAACCAATCATCAGATGGGGGCGGGGTTTGCAGCTTACACTAACCAATCATCAGATGGGGGCGGGGTTTGCAGCTTACACTAACCAATCATCAGATGGGGGCGGGGTTTGCAGCTTACACTAACCAATCATCAGATGGGGGCGGGGTTTGCAGCTTACACTAACCAATCATCAGATGGGGGCGGGGTTTGCAGCTTACACTAACCAATCATCAGATGGGGGCGGGGTTTGCAGCTTACACTAACCAATCATCAGATGGGGGCGGGGTTTGCAGCTTACACTAACCAATCATCAGATGGGGGCGGGGTTTGCAGCTTACACTAACCAATCATCAGATGGGGGCGGGGTTTGCAGCTTACACTAACCAATCATCAGATGGGGGCGGGGTTTGCAGCTTACACTAACCAATCATCAGATGGGGGCGGGGTTTGCAGCTTACACTAACCAATCATCAGATGGGGGCGGGGTTTGCAGCTTACACTAACCAATCATCAGATGGGGGCGGGGTTTGCAGCTTACACTAACCAATCATCAGATGGGGGCGGGGTTTGCAGCTTACACTAACCAATCATCAGATGGGGGCGGGGTTTGCAGCTTACACTAACCAATCATCAGATGGGGGCGGGGTTTGCAGCTTACACTAACCAATCATCAGATGGGGGCGGGGTTTGCAGCTTACACTAACCAATCATCAGATGGGGGCGGGGTTTGCAGCTTACACTAACCAATCATCAGATGGGGGCGGGGTTTGCAGCTTACACTAACCAATCATCAGATGGGGGCGGGGTTTGCAGCTTACACTAACCAATCATCAGATGGGGGCGGGGTTTGCAGCTTACACTAACCAATCATCAGATGGGGGCGGGGTTTGCAGCTTACACTAACCAATCATCAGATGGGGGCGGGGTTTGCAGCTTACACTAACCAATCATCAGATGGGGGCGGGGTTTGCAGCTTACACTAACCAATCATCAGATGGGGGCGGGGTTTGCAGCTTACACTAACCAATCATCAGATGGGGGCGGGGTTTGCAGCTTACACTAACCAATCATCAGATGGGGGCGGGGTTTGCAGCTTACACTAACCAATCATCAGATGGGGGCGGGGTTTGCAGCTTACACTAACCAATCATCAGATGGGGGCGGGGTTTGCAGCTTACACTAACCAATCATCAGATGGGGGCGGGGTTTGCAGCTTACACTAACCAATCATCAGATGGGGGCGGGGTTTGCAGCTTACACTAACCAATCATCAGATGGGGGCGGGGTTTGCAGCTTACACTAACCAATCATCAGATGGGGGCGGGGTTTGCAGCTTACACTAACCAATCATCAGATGGGGGCGGGGTTTGCAGCTTACACTAACCAATCATCAGATGGGGGCGGGGTTTGCAGCTTACACTAACCAATCATCAGATGGGGGCGGGGTTTGCAGCTTACACTAACCAATCATCAGATGGGGGCGGGGTTTGCAGCTTACACTAACCAATCATCAGATGGGGGCGGGGTTTGCAGCTTACACTAACCAATCATCAGATGGGGGCGGGGTTTGCAGCTTACACTAACCAATCATCAGATGGGGGCGGGGTTTGCAGCTTACACTAACCAATCATCAGATGGGGGCGGGGTTTGCAGCTTACACTAACCAATCATCAGATGGGGGCGGGGTTTGCAGCTTACACTAACCAATCATCAGATGGGGGCGGGGTTTGCAGCTTACACTAACCAATCATCAGATGGGGGCGGGGTTTGCAGCTTACACTAACCAATCATCAGATGGGGGCGGGGTTTGCAGCTTACACTAACCAATCATCAGATGGGGGCGGGGTTTGCAGCTTACACTAACCAATCATCAGATGGGGGCGGGGTTTGCAGCTTACACTAACCAATCATCAGATGGGGGCGGGGTTTGCAGCTTACACTAACCAATCATCAGATGGGGGCGGGGTTTGCAGCTTACACTAACCAATCATCAGATGGGGGCGGGGTTTGCAGCTTACACTAACCAATCATCAGATGGGGGCGGGGTTTGCAGCTTACACTAACCAATCATCAGATGGGGGCGGGGTTTGCAGCTTACACTAACCAATCATCAGATGGGGGCGGGGTTTGCAGCTTACACTAACCAATCATCAGATGGGGGCGGGGTTTGCAGCTTACACTAACCAATCATCAGATGGGGGCGGGGTTTGCAGCTTACACTAACCAATCATCAGATGGGGGCGGGGTTTGCAGCTTACACTAACCAATCATCAGATGGGGGCGGGGTTTGCAGCTTACACTAACCAATCATCAGATGGGGGCGGGGTTTGCAGCTTACACTAACCAATCATCAGATGGGGGCGGGGTTTGCAGCTTACACTAACCAATCATCAGATGGGGGCGGGGTTTGCAGCTTACACTAACCAATCATCAGATGGGGGCGGGGTTTGCAGCTTACACTAACCAATCATCAGATGGGGGCGGGGTTTGCAGCTTACACTAACCAATCATCAGATGGGGGCGGGGTTTGCAGCTTACACTAACCAATCATCAGATGGGGGCGGGGTTTGCAGCTTACACTAACCAATCATCAGATGGGGGCGGGGTTTGCAGCTTACACTAACCAATCATCAGATGGGGGCGGGGTTTGCAGCTTACACTAACCAATCATCAGATGGGGGCGGGGTTTGCAGCTTACACTAACCAATCATCAGATGGGGGCGGGGTTTGCAGCTTACACTAACCAATCATCAGATGGGGGCGGGGTTTGCAGCTTACACTAACCAATCATCAGATGGGGGCGGGGTTTGCAGCTTACACTAACCAATCATCAGATGGGGGCGGGGTTTGCAGCTTACACTAACCAATCATCAGATGGGGGCGGGGTTTGCAGCTTACACTAACCAATCATCAGATGGGGGCGGGGTTTGCAGCTTACACTAACCAATCATCAGATGGGGGCGGGGTTTGCAGCTTACACTAACCAATCATCAGATGGGGGCGGGGTTTGCAGCTTACACTAACCAATCATCAGATGGGGGCGGGGTTTGCAGCTTACACTAACCAATCATCAGATGGGGGCGGGGTTTGCAGCTTACACTAACCAATCATCAGATGGGGGCGGGGTTTGCAGCTTACACTAACCAATCATCAGATGGGGGCGGGGTTTGCAGCTTACACTAACCAATCATCAGATGGGGGCGGGGTTTGCAGCTTACACTAACCAATCATCAGATGGGGGCGGGGTTTGCAGCTTACACTAACCAATCATCAGATGGGGGCGGGGTTTGCAGCTTACACTAACCAATCATCAGATGGGGGCGGGGTTTGCAGCTTACACTAACCAATCATCAGATGGGGGCGGGGTTTGCAGCTTACACTAACCAATCATCAGATGGGGGCGGGGTTTGCAGCTTACACTAACCAATCATCAGATGGGGGCGGGGTTTGCAGCTTACACTAACCAATCATCAGATGGGGGCGGGGTTTGCAGCTTACACTAACCAATCATCAGATGGGGGCGGGGTTTGCAGCTTACACTAACCAATCATCAGATGGGGGCGGGGTTTGCAGCTTACACTAACCAATCATCAGATGGGGGCGGGGTTTGCAGCTTACACTAACCAATCATCAGATGGGGGCGGGGTTTGCAGCTTACACTAACCAATCATCAGATGGGGGCGGGGTTTGCAGCTTACACTAACCAATCATCAGATGGGGGCGGGGTTTGCAGCTTACACTAACCAATCATCAGATGGGGGCGGGGTTTGCAGCTTACACTAACCAATCATCAGATGGGGGCGGGGTTTGCAGCTTACACTAACCAATCATCAGATGGGGGCGGGGTTTGCAGCTTACACTAACCAATCATCAGATGGGGGCGGGGTTTGCAGCTTACACTAACCAATCATCAGATGGGGGCGGGGTTTGCAGCTTACACTAACCAATCATCAGATGGGGGCGGGGTTTGCAGCTTACACTAACCAATCATCAGATGGGGGCGGGGTTTGCAGCTTACACTAACCAATCATCAGATGGGGGCGGGGTTTGCAGCTTACACTAACCAATCATCAGATGGGGGCGGGGTTTGCAGCTTACACTAACCAATCATCAGATGGGGGCGGGGTTTGCAGCTTACACTAACCAATCATCAGATGGGGGCGGGGTTTGCAGCTTACACTAACCAATCATCAGATGGGGGCGGGGTTTGCAGCTTACACTAACCAATCATCAGATGGGGGCGGGGTTTGCAGCTTACACTAACCAATCATCAGATGGGGGCGGGGTTTGCAGCTTACACTAACCAATCATCAGATGGGGGCGGGGTTTGCAGCTTACACTAACCAATCATCAGATGGGGGCGGGGTTTGCAGCTTACACTAACCAATCATCAGATGGGGGCGGGGTTTGCAGCTTACACTAACCAATCATCAGATGGGGGCGGGGTTTGCAGCTTACACTAACCAATCATCAGATGGGGGCGGGGTTTGCAGCTTACACTAACCAATCATCAGATGGGGGCGGGGTTTGCAGCTTACACTAACCAATCATCAGATGGGGGCGGGGTTTGCAGCTTACACTAACCAATCATCAGATGGGGGCGGGGTTTGCAGCTTACACTAACCAATCATCAGATGGGGGCGGGGTTTGCAGCTTACACTAACCAATCATCAGATGGGGGCGGGGTTTGCAGCTTACACTAACCAATCATCAGATGGGGGCGGGGTTTGCAGCTTACACTAACCAATCATCAGATGGGGGCGGGGTTTGCAGCTTACACTAACCAATCATCAGATGGGGGCGGGGTTTGCAGCTTACACTAACCAATCATCAGATGGGGGCGGGGTTTGCAGCTTACACTAACCAATCATCAGATGGGGGCGGGGTTTGCAGCTTACACTAACCAATCATCAGATGGGGGCGGGGTTTGCAGCTTATCATCTGCCGGTCTCTCTCTTCCAGGTCTTGGCTCTTATCTGAGGGTTACATCAATAGTTTGGAGGATCTTCCTCCTGATTGGGCGATGGAGAACAGAGAGGAATCCACCAAGACAATGAAGAGGACGCCCATCCCCCCAATGTCCTGCCAGTCCCCCATACAAGGAATCTTCCCGTCCCTGGTGGGGCCCCGGGTCCCGGCACCTCCTGAGGTCTATGGGCCCGAGTTTCCCGTCTTGCTTCTACTCTCCCGCTTCTCTCACTTGTCTGATCCCGCCTCTTCTTTGGTCTCTCATCCTGTATTAAAGGGTCTTCTGACCTATGTGACCTTCCACCCCAATCCCTCCAATCGAGCGGCTCGTCTCCTGCAGCGCCTGACGTGTGACCCCTTGTGCCTGGAAGCTTTTATCCGGACTGGAAGTATCTGCACTTTAAGAACCCGATTACTTCTTCATGAGTCTCCCGATGGAGAGGACGAGGAGAGGAGCCGGCACCCAGAAAGAGACCGAGAACTT
>NW_017309963.1:14919-22857 GCF_000935625.1 Nanorana parkeri
GGGAGGGGGGCTGCCGCCACATCTAGGGCCTGGAAGGTATGGGGGAGGGGGGCTGCCGCCACATCTAGGGCCTGGAAGGTATGGGGGAGGGGGGCTGCCGCCACATCTAGGGCCTGGAAGGTATGGGGGAGGGGGGCTGCCGCCACATCTAGGGCCTGGAAGGTATGAGGGAGGGGGGCTGCCGCCACATCTAGGGCCTGGAAGGTATGAGGGAGGGGGGCTGCCGCCACATCTAGGGCCTGGAAGGTATGGGGGAGGGGGGCTGCCGCCACATCTAGGGCCTGGAAGGTATGAGGGAGGGGGGCTGCCGCCACATCTAGGGCCTGGAAGGTATGAGGGAGGGGGGCTGCCGCCACATCTAGGGCCTGGAAGGTATGGGGGAGGGGGGCTGCCGCCACATCTAGGGCCTGGAAGGTATGAGGGAGGGGGGCTGCCGCCACATCTAGGGCCTGGAAGGTATGAGGGAGGGGGGCTGCCGCCACATCTAGGGCCTGGAAGGTATGGGGGAGGGGGGCTGCCGCCACATCTAGGGCCTGGAAGGTATGAGGGAGTGTAACACATGTAGAAGTGATCTCCCTCCTGCTGAATTAACACAGAACCCTTAGAAGTCTCTCCACAGAAGGTCCTCGGCAGGGAAAGGGTTAATAGGGGGTTAGAAGAACATTCTGGGTTTCCTAATCAAACAGACCAGCTTTGTGTGTGCCGGAGATTACAGGGAAGGTCTCTCGGAGCTCCGTGACCCCTACAAAGGTTCTGCAGAGGAAGATTTCCCCTCCAGGACAACAGGCTCCTCCCTCCCAGCAGGACGCACGTCACTCCATTCAAAGAAACGCCTCTCGTTCAGCCCTCCATCACTGGGACGCAGGGGGATCCTCCATCCTTGGAACGCAGGGGGATCCTCCGTGTCTGGAACGCAGGGGGACCCTCCGTCTCTGGAACGCAGGGGGATCCTCCGTGTCTGGAACGCAGGGGGACCCTCCGTCTCTGGAACGCAGGGGGATCCTCCGTGTCTGGAACGCAGGGGGACCCTCCGTCTCTGGAACGCAGGGGGATCCTCCGTGTCTGGAACGCAGGGGGACCCTCCGTCTCTGGAACGCAGGGGGATCCTCCGTGTCTGGAACGCAGGGGGACCCTCCGTCTCTGGAACGCAGGGGGATCCTCCGTGTCTGGAACGCAGGGGGACCCTCCGTCTCTGGAACGCAGGGGGATCCTCCGTGTCTGGAACGCAGGGGGACCCTCCGTCTCTGGAACGCAGGGGGATCCTCCGTGTCTGGAACGCAGGGGGACCCTCCGTCTCTGGAACGCAGGGGGATCCTCCGTGTCTGGAACGCAGGGGGACCCTCCGTCTCTGGAACGCAGGGGGATCCTCCGTGTCTGGAACGCAGGGGGACCCTCCGTCTCTGGAACGCAGGGGGATCCTCCGTGTCTGGAACGCAGGGGGACCCTCCGTCTCTGGAACGCAGGGGGATCCTCCGTGTCTGGAACGCAGGGGGACCCTCCGTCTCTGGAACGCAGGGGGATCCTCCGTGTCTGGAACGCAGGGGGACCCTCCGTCTCTGGAACGCAGGGGGATCCTCCGTGTCTGGAACGCAGGGGGACCCTCCGTCTCTGGAACGCAGGGGGATCCTCCGTGTCTGGAACGCAGGGGGACCCTCCGTCTCTGGAACGCAGGGGGATCCTCCGTGTCTGGAACGCAGGGGGACCCTCCGTCTCTGGAACGCAGGGGGATCCTCCGTGTCTGGAACGCAGGGGGACCCTCCGTCTCTGGAACGCAGGGGGATCCTCCGTGTCTGGAACGCAGGGGGACCCTCCGTCTCTGGAACGCAGGGGGATCCTCCGTGTCTGGAACGCAGGGGGACCCTCCGTCTCTGGAACGCAGGGGGATCCTCCGTGTCTGGAACGCAGGGGGACCCTCCGTCTCTGGAACGCAGGGGGATCCTCCGTGTCTGGAACGCAGGGGGACCCTCCGTCTCTGGAACGCAGGGGGATCCTCCGTGTCTGGAACGCAGGGGGACCCTCCGTCTCTGGAACGCAGGGGGATCCTCCGTGTCTGGAACGCAGGGGGACCCTCCGTCTCTGGAACGCAGGGGGATCCTCCGTGTCTGGAACGCAGGGGGACCCTCCGTCTCTGGAACGCAGGGGGATCCTCCGTGTCTGGAACGCAGGGGGACCCTCCGTCTCTGGAACGCAGGGGGATCCTCCGTGTCTGGAACGCAGGGGGACCCTCCGTCTCTGGAACGCAGGGGGATCCTCCGTGTCTGGAACGCAGGGGGACCCTCCGTCTCTGGAACGCAGGGGGATCCTCCGTGTCTGGAACGCAGGGGGACCCTCCGTCTCTGGAACGCAGGGGGATCCTCCGTGTCTGGAACGCAGGGGGACCCTCCGTCTCTGGAACGCAGGGGGATCCTCCGTGTCTGGAACGCAGGGGGACCCTCCGTCTCTGGAACGCAGGGGGATCCTCCGTGTCTGGAACGCAGGGGGACCCTCCGTCTCTGGAACGCAGGGGGATCCTCCGTGTCTGGAACGCAGGGGGACCCTCCGTCTCTGGAACGCAGGGGGATCCTCCGTGTCTGGAACGCAGGGGGACCCTCCGTCTCTGGAACGCAGGGGGATCCTCCGTGTCTGGAACGCAGGGGGACCCTCCGTCTCTGGAACGCAGGGGGATCCTCCGTGTCTGGAACGCAGGGGGACCCTCCGTCTCTGGAACGCAGGGGGATCCTCCGTGTCTGGAACGCAGGGGGACCCTCCGTCTCTGGAACGCAGGGGGATCCTCCGTGTCTGGAACGCAGGGGGACCCTCCGTCTCTGGAACGCAGGGGGATCCTCCGTGTCTGGAACGCAGGGGGACCCTCCGTCTCTGGAACGCAGGGGGATCCTCCGTGTCTGGAACGCAGGGGGACCCTCCGTCTCTGGAACGCAGGGGGATCCTCCGTGTCTGGAACGCAGGGGGACCCTCCGTCTCTGGAACGCAGGGGGATCCTCCGTGTCTGGAACGCAGGGGGACCCTCCGTCTCTGGAACGCAGGGGGATCCTCCGTGTCTGGAACGCAGGGGGACCCTCCGTCTCTGGAACGCAGGGGGATCCTCCGTGTCTGGAACGCAGGGGGACCCTCCGTCTCTGGAACGCAGGGGGATCCTCCGTGTCTGGAACGCAGGGGGACCCTCCGTCTCTGGAACGCAGGGGGATCCTCCGTGTCTGGAACGCAGGGGGACCCTCCGTCTCTGGAACGCAGGGGGATCCTCCGTGTCTGGAACGCAGGGGGACCCTCCGTCTCTGGAACGCAGGGGGATCCTCCGTGTCTGGAACGCAGGGGGACCCTCCGTCTCTGGAACGCAGGGGGATCCTCCGTGTCTGGAACGCAGGGGGACCCTCCGTCTCTGGAACGCAGGGGGATCCTCCGTGTCTGGAACGCAGGGGGACCCTCCGTCTCTGGAACGCAGGGGGATCCTCCGTGTCTGGAACGCAGGGGGACCCTCCGTCTCTGGAACGCAGGGGGATCCTCCGTGTCTGGAACGCAGGGGGACCCTCCGTCTCTGGAACGCAGGGGGATCCTCCGTGTCTGGAACGCAGGGGGACCCTCCGTCTCTGGAACGCAGGGGGATCCTCCGTGTCTGGAACGCAGGGGGACCCTCCGTCTCTGGAACGCAGGGGGATCCTCCGTGTCTGGAACGCAGGGGGACCCTCCGTCTCTGGAACGCAGGGGGATCCTCCGTGTCTGGAACGCAGGGGGACCCTCCGTCTCTGGAACGCAGGGGGATCCTCCGTGTCTGGAACGCAGGGGGACCCTCCGTCTCTGGAACGCAGGGGGATCCTCCGTGTCTGGAACGCAGGGGGACCCTCCGTCTCTGGAACGCAGGGGGATCCTCCGTGTCTGGAACGCAGGGGGACCCTCCGTCTCTGGAACGCAGGGGGATCCTCCGTGTCTGGAACGCAGGGGGACCCTCCGTCTCTGGAACGCAGGGGGATCCTCCGTGTCTGGAACGCAGGGGGACCCTCCGTCTCTGGAACGCAGGGGGATCCTCCGTGTCTGGAACGCAGGGGGACCCTCCGTCTCTGGAACGCAGGGGGATCCTCCGTGTCTGGAACGCAGGGGGACCCTCCGTCTCTGGAACGCAGGGGGATCCTCCGTCTCTGGAACGCAGGGGGATCCTCCGTCTCTCGTAGGGTTCTGGGTGTTCCCTCTGCCATGTAGGGGGGGGTGTGGCTTCTGGGCCTCCAGTAGTCCCTCTCGGGTGTTGCGGGGGTTCCCGGAGCTGACGTGGGCTCCCCTGGCTGCGCTGATTGGTATGCCGCGGCCGGATGACTGCGTGAGTGACGTCAGCCGGGGGCGCCAAGGCCTTGTGGTGCGGACAGAGTAAGACGGGCTCAGGCTGGTGACTATGAGGACCCCGGTGCTTCTCTGCACCCCGGAATCTCGCCTCCCTGTAGCCTCCCACTTTTCTCCATCTTGGGGCCCCTTGGTGTTGGGCTTAGGGTGTTGAGGGGCCACTAGTCTGGGTATTGTAATTCCTCGTCCTGGGTATTGCTTGTGACAGGCGAAGGCTTTGGACAATCCTCGTGTTACTCCCAAGCAAAGGGGTCAGTTTTCTGCCATCAGCGTAGGTCCAGCGAGTGTAACGCAGGTTATTCGCGGAGGACTCGGCCTCTACATTCGTTTACATCCATGCCAAAGTCCTGGCCCCCCTCTCAGAGCCTGAACGTGGTCTGAGGGAGCTTGCTGGAGGACCTCCCGGCCGGCCTCGTCATCACAAGGGTTTGGTGACTGAGATGAGGTTCTCTTTGTGAGGTGACACCTTGGAGATTCAAGAAGACAAGTTCAGCTTTCCAGGCATGACACTCCAACAACACAAAGTACTCCTCTCATGCTCTTCTCATGGAATGGGCCGACCCAGGAAAGGAACCTCCAATCTCTAACAACCCTAAACAGAGGCTTCCATGTGGTGAGGACCCGTCCATACTAACGTTCCAAAATCTCTATTACAGAAATCGGGTTTAGCTTTTGAGGACATGGGGGGGGGGGGCTTGGGGATCCCATGGACTAAAGGATGGCAATCTTACTGACGAATCTTACTGACGGGAGGCGGGGACTCCACTTCCGGTTCATCTGAAACTCGCTCTAGCAGCCTCATGTGTGGCCAGAAATTGTGATTAGCGCAGCTTCAGGCGCCTTTGTTAGCGGCTACGCCTGGGGAACGGCTCCGGACTTCTTCTCCGTGCTTTTCCAGGTGTTTTATTGCTGATGCTTCAGGAGAACCCGTTTGGATGTTGGCTTTGGATCAGTTTGGATCTTCAGCATTAGTGAAAGGAGAACGAGGGGGTAAGTGTTTGTTTTTCCCCGTAGTTCTCTTTAGGGTCACGGAAGGACATCTACTAACCTCCTCCCGTCACCCAAAACTCAGTATTTTGCGGGATACTGAGAGCACCTATCTAGAGACAGAGCCAGCTGGGCCCGCCCCCGTCCATTCCTCCACTCAGTGCTGAAGGAGAGGGGAGGGAGGGGGGGGTGACTGACAATGTAGGGAGCGGATCGGGAAGTGAGCGGATCGGGGGCATGTCTCTGAGCCGAGCTGTCGCCTCTAACTATGAGGATGACGGAAATCACTTCATAGTTCTCCTTTCATTCCTCTCGCCGTGCTCCTTAGGGGAGGATGATTCTGCAGCTAAACTTTGTCTATGCAACCTTCCTTTTTCGGGTGATCTGCTTTTTGGGCCCGAATTGTAGGCAGTCCCGGAGTGCAATGCCGATTGGAATAAAAATCAGGCGAGTAAGGAAGATAAACCCAAGAAACATTGGATGGGGCATGAGGGGAAAGGAGCAATTCTCCCTCCCAGGGAAGGCTAGGGGGTTTCCTTCCATGCTGGGAAGAACTTACCTCCAACCACTTCATCTGGAATTTAATAGAAAAGGGCTACAAGGTGGAATTCAGCAGTTTTCCTCCCCATCAGTTTCTGACAACAAATCTTCCAGAAGATTCTGCCGGGGCATTTTGTCTTCTATCGGATGAATTGGTGGATCAGAGAGATCATTCAGGTTCCAGATTGGGAACTATCGTAGGTCGGGGTTTCTACTCTCACGTCTTCGTTGTTCCAAAACCTTCCGGCACCTTTTGTCTAGTTCTGTTGGAAAACGTTTGAATGGAGACATAAGAAGCAAGAAATTCCGGATGGAATCCATTTTTTTCACTCGGGACCCTTTTGCAGGCCAATGAATTGTTGGCAACCCTGGAGCTGAGGGACACCTATCTTCACATCCCTTTCCACCCAGCAGTTTCTGCGGTCCAGTAGTCTTCCACTATCGGAGCTCCTTCCTTTCAGGCTCTCCTCAGCCACATGTATTTTTTCCAAAGTTTTTGGGGGAAGCTCTAAGACTGCGGGGAATCGACATTCTCCCATCAGACAGTTCAGCAGCCACGCAGAGGTGGTTACAGGAAAACTTCCAGAAATCCAATCTACTTCCCTCACCTAACCCTAAGGTGACCTTCTTGGGATATGTGCGAATACGGTGGAGGGAAAGACAAAGATTCAGAAGATTTGTTCTCCAGCCGAGTGATCCAGTCTCCATAAGATTTATGATGTCCGTTGTGGTGCTCATGACTTCTGCCGGCCGTCATGCGGACACGGTTTCATCAGAGGCCAGTTTAGACTTGGCAGTCCTGCTTCCCTCTTCTGTGGTGGTGGAGAGATCAAAGACACCTGACAACAGGCTTGCCTTGGTCCATCCAGTCTTCCATAAAGGTAACGACGGACGCAAGCTCTTGGGGTTGGGGTGCCCATATGGAGAGTTTGGTAGCCAATGGTCAGTAGTCCCAAAGGGAATCAAACTGGAGGGAATTGAGGGCGGTACTGAATGTTTTCAGGAGAGGCTCCAAGGCCACCATCTTAGTATTGTCAGACCATGCAACAGCAGTTATCTACCTCGGCTAGCTCGGGGGTACTACGAGTCCTCTTCTGCAAAGTTTGGCCTCCTTGACTGCTGTCCATGTAAAGGGAACTCAAAGTTTGCGGACAGATCATTCTAGTCGTCATCCGCTTCTCCGTTACTCTTAAACCGTTTTTTTAGTTGCCGTTACTTCCGCGAGCTGCAAACCTTCTCTAACGGATTCGGCCTTCCGGCCTAAGATCTCCTCCAGTTTTCATAGATCGCAGGAGATTGTTCGACCTACTTTCTGTACCAATCCCTCTAATGAAAGAACCAACAACAGTCTCTTCATTGCCGGGGTGATTGGCGTTGCCGATTGCAGTACCTTCGGGTCTCTAAGGAATTTCCTGAATCAGATGCCTTTGTCCCCCGGAAAGTCTAAATCCTCTCTGACTGAGACATCTGACTAGTCTATTGGGGAAGCTTATGGTGCTATGAAGGTCCCTTCTCCATCCCTTCATTGGCTGAGAGCTGGTGCTAGGCCACAACAGATCGGTAAAGCCACATGCTCAAGCTTTTCTACATTCATTGGACACTTGGACCTGATTTCTTCTGGAGACCAAGCCTTTGGTCAAAAAGTTCTTCAAGCTGAAGTCCCACCCTAGATTGGTCAATTCTCCTATGCTGTCCTGGAAGATGCGTAAGGGAGTAATCAGAGTAAGACGTACCGGTAACTCTTTGCAGTAATCTTCCAGGACAGCGGGATTCCCAAGTGCTGAATTTTCTTGCAGTCTTGTTTTTCCTTCGGTTCTGTGTTGACTGAAGGGCTGAATGAGACGAGGTTCTGTTATATTGAATCATGTGACCCGTTTCCTGCTGAGAGGGAGGAGCCTCCATCTCTCTCATGCTGTCCTGGAAGACTGCTGGAAAGACTTACCAGTAAGACTAAGCCCTCGCTCACACCTGAACGCTTTGTAGCGGGTTCTACGCACGGCGAACGCTCTACAAAACGCTCAGACATCTAAATCCCGTTGTATTCAATGGTCTGGTTCCCACCTCGGCGCCCCCCCCCCCCCCCCC
>NW_017309963.1:23108-26013 GCF_000935625.1 Nanorana parkeri
CTTGGGGATCCCATGGACTAAAGGATGGAAATCTTACTGACGGGAGGCGGGGACTCCACTTCCGGTTCATCTGAAACTCGCTCTAGCAGCCTCATGTGTGGCCAGAAATTGTGATTAGCGCAGCTTCAGGCGCCTTTGTTAGCGGCTACGCCTGGGGAACGGCTCCGGACTTCTTCTCCGTGCTTTTCCAGGTGTTTTATTGCTGATGCTTCAGGAGAACCCGTTTGGATGTTGGCTTTGGATCAGTTTGGATCTTCAGCATTAGTGAAAGGAGAACGAGGGGGTAAGTGTTTGTTTTTCCCCGTAGTTCTCTTTAGGGTCACGGAAGGACATCTACTAACCTCCTCCCGTCACCCAAAACTCAGTATTTTGCGGGATACTGAGAGCACCTATCTAGAGACAGAGCCAGCTGGGCCCGCCCCCGTCCATTCCTCCACTCAGTGCTGAAGGAGAGGGGAGGGAGGGGGGGGTGACTGACAATGTAGGGAGCGGATCGGGAAGTGAGCGGATCGGGGGCATGTCTCTGAGCCGAGCTGTCGCCTCTAACTATGAGGATGACGGAAATCACTTCATAGTTCTCCTTTCATTCCTCTCGCCGTGCTCCTTAGGGGAGGATGATTCTGCAGCTAAACTTTGTCTATGCAACCTTCCTTTTTCGGGTGATCTGCTTTTTGGGCCCGAATTGTAGGCAGTCCCGGAGTGCAATGCCGATTGGAATAAAAATCAGGCGAGTAAGGAAGATAAACCCAAGAAACATTGGATGGGGCATGAGGGGAAAGGAGCAATTCTCCCTCCCAGGGAAGGCTAGGGGGTTTCCTTCCATGCTGGGAAGAACTTACCTCCAACCACTTCATCTGGAATTTAATAGAAAAGGGCTACAAGGTGGAATTCAGCAGTTTTCCTCCCCATCAGTTTCTGACAACAAATCTTCCAGAAGATTCTGCCGGGGCATTTTGTCTTCTATCGGATGAATTGGTGGATCAGAGAGATCATTCAGGTTCCAGATTGGGAACTATCGTAGGTCGGGGTTTCTACTCTCACGTCTTCGTTGTTCCAAAACCTTCCGGCACCTTTTGTCTAGTTCTGTTGGAAAACGTTTGAATGGAGACATAAGAAGCAAGAAATTCCGGATGGAATCCATTTTTTTCACTCGGGACCCTTTTGCAGGCCAATGAATTGTTGGCAACCCTGGAGCTGAGGGACACCTATCTTCACATCCCTTTCCACCCAGCAGTTTCTGCGGTCCAGTAGTCTTCCACTATCGGAGCTCCTTCCTTTCAGGCTCTCCTCAGCCACATGTATTTTTTCCAAAGTTTTTGGGGGAAGCTCTAAGACTGCGGGGAATCGACATTCTCCCATCAGACAGTTCAGCAGCCACGCAGAGGTGGTTACAGGAAAACTTCCAGAAATCCAATCTACTTCCCTCACCTAACCCTAAGGTGACCTTCTTGGGATATGTGCGAATACGGTGGAGGGAAAGACAAAGATTCAGAAGATTTGTTCTCCAGCCGAGTGATCCAGTCTCCATAAGATTTATGATGTCCGTTGTGGTGCTCATGACTTCTGCCGGCCGTCATGCGGACACGGTTTCATCAGAGGCCAGTTTAGACTTGGCAGTCCTGCTTCCCTCTTCTGTGGTGGTGGAGAGATCAAAGACACCTGACAACAGGCTTGCCTTGGTCCATCCAGTCTTCCATAAAGGTAACGACGGACGCAAGCTCTTGGGGTTGGGGTGCCCATATGGAGAGTTTGGTAGCCAATGGTCAGTAGTCCCAAAGGGAATCAAACTGGAGGGAATTGAGGGCGGTACTGAATGTTTTCAGGAGAGGCTCCAAGGCCACCATCTTAGTATTGTCAGACCATGCAACAGCAGTTATCTACCTCGGCTAGCTCGGGGGTACTACGAGTCCTCTTCTGCAAAGTTTGGCCTCCTTGACTGCTGTCCATGTAAAGGGAACTCAAAGTTTGCGGACAGATCATTCTAGTCGTCATCCGCTTCTCCGTTACTCTTAAACCGTTTTTTTAGTTGCCGTTACTTCCGCGAGCTGCAAACCTTCTCTAACGGATTCGGCCTTCCGGCCTAAGATCTCCTCCAGTTTTCATAGATCGCAGGAGATTGTTCGACCTACTTTCTGTACCAATCCCTCTAATGAAAGAACCAACAACAGTCTCTTCATTGCCGGGGTGATTGGCGTTGCCGATTGCAGTACCTTCGGGTCTCTAAGGAATTTCCTGAATCAGATGCCTTTGTCCCCCGGAAAGTCTAAATCCTCTCTGACTGAGACATCTGACTAGTCTATTGGGGAAGCTTATGGTGCTATGAAGGTCCCTTCTCCATCCCTTCATTGGCTGAGAGCTGGTGCTAGGCCACAACAGATCGGTAAAGCCACATGCTCAAGCTTTTCTACATTCATTGGACACTTGGACCTGATTTCTTCTGGAGACCAAGCCTTTGGTCAAAAAGTTCTTCAAGCTGAAGTCCCACCCTAGATTGGTCAATTCTCCTATGCTGTCCTGGAAGATGCGTAAGGGAGTAATCAGAGTAAGACGTACCGGTAACTCTTTGCAGTAATCTTCCAGGACAGCGGGATTCCCAAGTGCTGAATTTTCTTGCAGTCTTGTTTTTCCTTCGGTTCTGTGTTGACTGAAGGGCTGAATGAGACGAGGTTCTGTTATATTGAATCATGTGACCCGTTTCCTGCTGAGAGGGAGGAGCCTCCATCTCTCTCATGCTGTCCTGGAAGACTGCTGGAAAGACTTACCAGTAAGACTAAGCCCTCGCTCACACCTGAACGCTTTGTAGCGGGTTCTACGCACGGCGAACGCTCTACAAAACGCTCAGACATCTAAATCCCGTTGTATTCAATGGTCTGGTTCCCACCTCGGCGCCCCCCCCCCCCCCCCC
>NW_017309963.1:26056-31874 GCF_000935625.1 Nanorana parkeri
TGTGTGTTTTCCATCCTGCGGGTCATGTGAGCTTTGTGTGTTTTCCATCCTGCGGGTCATGTGAGCTGTGTGTGTTTTCCATCCTGCGGGTCATGTGAGCTGTGTGTTTTCCATCCTGCGGGTCATGTGAGCTGTGTGTGTTTTCCATCCTGCGGGTCATGTGAGCTGTGTTTTCCATCCTGCGGGTCATGTGAGCTGTGTTTTCCATCCTGCGGGTCATGTGAGCTGTGTTTTCCATCCTGCGGGTCATGTGAGCTGTGTTTTCCATCCTGCAGGTCACATTCTGCTGCGCAATCTTTGCATCCAGGCGGAATCCCCCTTTGGCGTGGGACTGATCACTCACATGTTGGTGTCGGGTATTCCGAGTGACCGGCAGCAGTGCGCCCTCTGCCTGCCATTTATTTACAGGTGAGACCGCGTGTCATGTTTCATAACTCTCGTGTAACCGTCCCTCTTATCTCCTCCGATATCTCACACGGGTCCTTACAGTGACACGAAACTTAAAAATCCCTCCGAGTCCCCGAACTCATCAATGTCTCTTATGTGTCACTCGGCTGGAGATCCTCCAATCATCTCCGTCCTTCCTTCTGGAGGGGGGCTACGTCTGTTCCCCATGGTCCCTGTGTGTTGTAGTCACCGCTCCAAGCTCCGCCCCCCAGGGTGGACTACAATCTCAGGTTTAGTTTACTGATTTGTATTGAGATTGTAGTCCATCCTGGGGGGCAGAGCTTGGAGCGGTGACTACTTTACAACACACAGGGACCATGGGGAACAGACGTAGTCACCCTCCAGAGGGAAGGACATTGTCAGAGATAATTGGAGGATCCGAGTGATACACAAATCAGATACATTGTTGCTCAGAGTTCGGGGACTTGAAGGGATTTTTAAGATTTAACGCCAGAATTTAGTGTCACTTTAATAGTGGATGATGAGGATGAAGGCCGTGTATGTCAATTCCTCAGTTTGTACTTTGAGGGATCTAGGAATTCAGAGTCAGATTATAATGGATGTTTTCTGATTTGTACAGGAGGGTTGTAAGCCAGCCCAGCGTAACCCCTCCTCTGCCCAGCGTAACCCCCTCCTCTGCCCAGCGTAACCCCTCCTCTGCCCAGCGTAACCCCTCCTCTGCCCAGCGTAACCCCTCCTCTGCCCAGCGTAACCCCTCCTCTGCCCAGCGTAACCCCTCCTCTGCCCAGCGTAACCCCTCCTCTGCCCAGCGTAACCCCTCCTCTGCCCAGCGTAACCCCTCCTCTGCCCAGCGTAACCCCTCCTCTGCCCAGCGTAACCCCTCCTCTGCCCAGCGTAACCCCTCCTCTGCCCAGCGTAACCCCTCCTCTGCCCAGCGTAACCCCTCCTCTGCCCAGCGTAACCCCTCCTCTGCCCAGCGTAACCCCTCCTCTGCCCAGCGTAACCCCTCCTCTGCCCAGCGTAACCCCTCCTCTGCCCAGCGTAACCCCTCCTCTGCCCAGCGTAACCCCTCCTCTGCCCAGCGTAACCCCTCCTCTGCCCAGCGTAACCCCTCCTCTGCCCAGCGTAACCCCTCCTCTGCCCAGCGTAACCCCTCCTCTGCCCAGCGTAACCCCTCCTCTGCCCAGCGTAACCCCTCCTCTGCCCAGCGTAACCCCTCCTCTGCCCAGCGTAACCCCTCCTCTGCCCAGCGTAACCCCTCCTCTGCCCAGCGTAACCCCTCCTCTGCCCAGCGTAACCCCTCCTCTGCCCAGCGTAACCCCTCCTCTGCCCAGCGTAACCCCTCCTCTGCCCAGCGTAACCCCTCCTCTGCCCAGCGTAACCCCTCCTCTGCCCAGCGTAACCCCTCCTCTGCCCAGCGTAACCCCTCCTCTGCCCAGCGTAACCCCTCCTCTGCCCAGCGTAACCCCTCCTCTGCCCAGCGTAACCCCTCCTCTGCCCAGCGTAACCCCTCCTCTGCCCAGCGTAACCCCTCCTCTGCCCAGCGTAACCCCTCCTCTGCCCAGCGTAACCCCTCCTCTGCCCAGCGTAACCCCTCCTCTGCCCAGCGTAACCCCTCCTCTGCCCAGCGTAACCCCTCCTCTGCCCAGCGTAACCCCTCCTCTGCCCAGCGTAACCCCTCCTCTGCCCAGCGTAACCCCTCCTCTGCCCAGCGTAACCCCTCCTCTGCCCAGCGTAACCCCTCCTCTGCCCAGCGTAACCCCTCCTCTGCCCAGCGTAACCCCTCCTCTGCCCAGCGTAACCCCTCCTCTGCCCAGCGTAACCCCTCCTCTGCCCAGCGTAACCCCTCCTCTGCCCAGCGTAACCCCTCCTCTGCCCAGCGTAACCCCTCCTCTGCCCAGCGTAACCCCTCCTCTGCCCAGCGTAACCCCTCCTCTGCCCAGCGTAACCCCTCCTCTGCCCAGCGTAACCCCTCCTCTGCCCAGCGTAACCCCTCCTCTGCCCAGCGTAACCCCTCCTCTGCCCAGCGTAACCCCTCCTCTGCCCAGCGTAACCCCTCCTCTGCCCAGCGTAACCCCTCCTCTGCCCAGCGTAACCCCTCCTCTGCCCAGCGTAACCCCTCCTCTGCCCAGCGTAACCCCTCCTCTGCCCAGCGTAACCCCTCCTCTGCCCAGCGTAACCCCTCCTCTGCCCAGCGTAACCCCTCCTCTGCCCAGCGTAACCCCTCCTCTGCCCAGCGTAACCCCTCCTCTGCCCAGCGTAACCCCTCCTCTGCCCAGCGTAACCCCTCCTCTGCCCAGCGTAACCCCTCCTCTGCCCAGCGTAACCCCTCCTCTGCCCAGCGTAACCCCCTCCTCTGCCCTGCGTAACCCCCTCCTCTGCCCTGAGTAACCCCCTCCTCTGCCCAGAGTAACCCCCTCCTCTGCCCTGCGTAACCAGTCCTCGGTTGGACTGCTGCTGGCCATCCTGACTTTCAGAATTGCTGTGGCCCTCAATGGATAAACATGAAAGTTTTATAGTGACTGTAACATCAATGTCTTGGAGTCCATTGAGGGCCACACAAGGACAGAAGGGGTCCTAGAACATTGGCAGAGAACTGAGGCATGCTGGGTAGAGGGGATATACAGTGGCTGGCGTGCGGTTTGCTAGTGTCCATTCCTCCTGTAGCTGGCAGTGTAACCCGACTGCTTGGGAATTCCCTCACTGGACTCCTATTAGTACGAGATTAGACATATAATGTCCTATATACCATCACTTGTCCCCATACACGTCTGTGTTCCACTATGTCTGTGCTACATTATAGATGGGGTATTAGCGTAGCCTATAGATGGGGTGTTAGCGTAGCCTATAGATGGGGTGTTAGCGTAGCCTATAGATGGGGTGTTAGCGTAGCCTATAGATGGGGTATTAGCGTAGCCTATAGATGGGGTATTAGCGTAGCCTATAGATGGGGTATTAGCGTAGCCTATAGATGGGGTATTAGCGTAGCCTATAGATGGGGTATTAGCGTAGCCTATAGATGGGGTGTTAGCGTAGCCTATAGATGGGGTATTAGCGTAGCCTATAGATGGGGTATTAGCGTAGCCTATAGATGGGGTATTAGCGTAGCCTATAGATGGGGTATTAGCGTAGCCTATAGATGGGGTATTAGAATAGCCTATAGATGGGGGTATTAGCGTAGCCTATAGATGGGGTGTTAGCGTAGCCTATAGATGGGGTGTTAGCGTAGCCTATAGATGGGGTATTAGCGTAGCCTATAGATGGGGTATTAGCGTAGCCTATAGATGGGGTATTAGCGTAGCCTATAGATGGGGTATTAGCGTAGCCTATAGATGGGGTATTAGCGTAGCCTATAGATGGGGTATTAGCGTAGCCTATAGATGGGGTATTAGCGTAGCCTATAGATGGGGTATTAGCGTAGCCTATAGATGGGGTATTAGCGTAGCCTATAGATGGGGTATTAGCGTAGCCTATAGATGGGGTATTAGCGTAGCCTATAGATGGGGTATTAGCGTAGCCTATAGATGGGGTATTAGCGTAGCCTATAGATGGGGTATTAGCGTAGCCTATAGATGGGGTATTAGCGTAGCCTATAGATGGGGTATTAGCGTAGCCTATAGATGGGGTATTAGCGTAGCCTATAGATGGGGTATTAGCGTAGCCTATAGATGGGGTATTAGCGTAGCCTATAGATGGGGTATTAGAGTAGCCTATAGATGGGGTATTAGAGTAGCCTATAGATGGGGTATTAGAGTAACCTATAGATGGGGTATTAGAATAGCCTATAGATGGGGGATTAGCGTGGCCTATAGATGGGGTATTAGCGTAGCCTATAGATGGGGTATTAGCGTAGCCTATAGATGGGGTATTAGCGTAGCCTATAGATGGGGTATTAGCGTAGCCTATAGATGGGGTATTAGCGTAGCCTATAGATGGGGTATTAGCGTAGCCTATAGATGGGGTATTAGCGTAGCCTATAGATGGGGTATTAGCGTAGCCTATAGATGGGGTATTAGCGTAGCCTATAGATGGGGTATTAGCGTAGCCTATAGATGGGGTATTAGCGTAGCCTATAGATGGGGTATTAGCGTAGCCTATAGATGGGGTATTAGAGTAACCTATAGATGGGGTATTAGAGTAACCTATAGATGGGGTATTAGCGTAGCCTATAGATGGGGTATTAGCGTAGCCTATAGATGGGGTATTAGAGTAGCCTATAGATGGGGCATCTCGTGCCCGAGTCTCTTGTTTTTCTGGAGTATTCTGTTTGATTGGCTGGACATGTATGACTGGCGTGTTCCTCTGGTGTGCGTGTTCACGTGTTATACCTGAGGGGGCGGTCTTGTCGGGTTGTTTCTGTGGCTCTCATTGGCCGGTCTTACATTTGGGGGGGTTGTTGTCTCTTCTTGGTCTGATATCTGTCTGTTGTAGGAAGGATTCTCCTCAGCGCCAGAACCTGCTGGGCGGAGCCATTGGTCTCGTGTTGGAGCCGTTGATGGTCTCGGTGGAACCCGAATACGTTTTCCATGCTTCCGAATGTCTGTCCTCTATACTCGCACCTCACGCTTCACCGCCACTCCCCGAAAGCTGCCCTCTAATTGCCCCCGCCTGCCGTTACCTGGAACTTTGCTCTCAGGGCAGAGGGGGGGATGTTGTGTTTGTACTGGACGGGGGCGAACGGCTGGAAGGTCGGCGAGATTTGGTTTCTACAAGTTGTGAGGTTTTCCGTGCGATGTTACAAGGCGGATACGCGGAGTCCCAACAACGCGAGGTACATGTGCGAGAGGTTCCTCTCTGCGCCTTCCTACCCTTGCTACATTATCTTCATGGCTGCTCCCAAGATTCATCGTGCCCTGCGTTGCAGAGATTGCGGGACGTAGTACCAGACCAAGAGCTGGACCAATCGCCTCTGGCCTCAACATTGGCCGCAGCGGGACGATTCATCTTACCTGACCTACAGTGTGTGCTGGAGACCACCGTGCGCGACGCTCTGCTGACCCTGGACAGCCTGCCCGCCATTTATACCTTTGCCGAGGTGCATGAGAGTGCCCAGCTAAGGAGAGATTGTTGTCTGTACCTCCTGCAAAGACGGCACCCACCCCGCAGACGGGCACGTACCCTCCATCAGCTATGTGAAAGAGCGCAAGACAAGCGGCAGCTCTGCCAACATCTCCAGCATGTGCTTCAAGGGAGAGACTGAACACGTCCTGATCACAGCGCAGTATCCCGCCCGTGCCTTCCCAGACCGCCACTTTGTATGCCATAGATCAGCCATGCCAGGCTGTGCCCCTCTTACCCCTTCAGCCCATGCCGTGCCCCTCTTACCCCTTCAGCCCATGCCGTGCCCCTCTTACCCCTTCAGCCCATGCCGTCCCCCTCTTACCCCCTCAGCCCATGCCCTGCCCCCCTC
>NW_017309963.1:33459-35140 GCF_000935625.1 Nanorana parkeri
GTGCCCCTCTTACCCCTTCAGCCCATGCCGTGCCCCTCTTACCCCTTCAGCCCATGCCGTGCCCCTCTTACCCCTTCAGCCCATGCCGTGCCCCTCTTACCCCTTCAGCCCATGCCGTGCCCCTCTTACCCCTTCAGCCCATGCCGTGCCCCTCTTACCCCTTCAGCCCATGCCGCGCCCCTCTTACCCCTTCAGCCCATGCCGCGCCCCTCATACCCCTTCAGCCCATGCCAGCCTGTGCTCGCGCCCCTCATACCCCTTCTTTGCAACACTCGTCCAGACAATGCGTCTCTAATTATGACAGATGAACATTCAATGGCAGAAATGTTTCCGTATAAATCGCAATCTATTAAATTGTTACTCTACAACGTATGTAACTGACCTTCCGTAAACGCAGGGTGACCTCTAAGAGAACCAATCACATGGAGTAATACGATACCACGTGAGTTACATGAGTCTGACCATCCTACCTCCGAGTGCTGCCAGTCTCCAGAACCTGTCCAGTGTCCCTACCTCCGAGTGCTGCCAGTCTCCAGAACCTGTCCAGTGTCCCTACCTCCGAGTGCTGCCAGTCTCCAGAACCTGTCCATGATCCAATCCTGTGCCGTGTAACCCATATTGGGTGTGAAATAAATGGTGTACATACGTGTGACGTGTTTCTCTGATTTCTGTCATTTATTTTCATGAAATGTTCTCTGGCAGCACTCCGAGGGTTAACCCTCCTCCAGTGCTCTATGGTCCCGTAAACCATCACATTCTATGCACAGTGTATAGGAGGTGAGGACCCTGAGGAACATTCCAGTGCTGAGGAGGAGGAGGAGATAGGCTGGAGCTTCAGGTGAGTATAACTTTGTTATTTTAGTACCTAGATGAAAATGTGCATTTAAGCCTTGCAGCGCCGGGGTAGCCCCACAGTAAGGTTTTTTTTTTTTTTTGAAAAATCTTTTTATTCATTTTGCATAGTAAACAATTACATTACAGTAACATTCGGGCACCAACATAGCACCCCATCCATACACAACAGTGTATACATTACGGCATAACGTATGCCAACAACCGTAAAGGACCATGCAAGGTCCAATAACTAACCCTCTGACCATAACCCTCCCCCTCCCCTAGGCACAGGTGAATTATTACAATATAATTACAATCAATCCACCCCCCACCCGCTCCCTGATGTGAACCTTACAGCCAATCTCTTAAGCGCTTCCCAGAAAGATGCAGAGTACCAGATTCAGTCAAAGGCAGTTAAAGAATATATATCGGGAGTGGATGGATTCCCTATGCTCTCACCACAATCCCATCCTTGTACAACATTACCTCCCCTAAAATTCCAGGAAAGCCATAACTCTCCCTCTAGGCATCCCCCTACCAGGTTTGCAACCACCATTCGGATGCCATAATTGTGTACCTAGTCTGGTAGTGTTGCGTCAGACTCCATCCAGATGGACCAAATTCTATCAAACTTTTGAGGACACCCTCTGCTAGCGTAAGTGGCTTTATGCAGTGGCAAAGCTGTGTTAACCAGTGTTTTCCAAGCCCCCAGACCAGGCGGTTCAGATTTCCTCCAGTGGAGGATAAGAAGCTTCCTGGCGTAAAATAACAGATATGTAAGTAGTGTGCGGGACGCCACCGAGGGTACAATATCGTCAATGAGTCCCAGTATACATATTTGGATATT
>NW_017309963.1:35476-36537 GCF_000935625.1 Nanorana parkeri
GTGCCCCTCTTACCCCTTCAGCCCATGCCGTGCCCCTCTTACCCCTTCAGCCCATGCCGTGCCCCTCTTACCCCTTCAGCCCATGCCGTGCCCCTCTTACCCCTTCAGCCCATGCCGTGCCCCTCTTACCCCTTCAGCCCATGCCGTGCCCCTCTTACCCCTTCAGCCCATGCCGTGCCCCTCTTACCCCTTCAGCCCATGCCGTGCCCCTCTTACCCCTTCAGCCCATGCCGCGCCCCTCTTACCCCTTCAGCCCATGCCGCGCCCCTCATACCCCTTCAGCCCATGCCAGCCTGTGCTCGCGCCCCTCATACCCCTTCTTTGCAACACTCGTCCAGACAATGCGTCTCTAATTATGACAGATGAACATTCAATGGCAGAAATGTTTCCGTATAAATCGCAATCTATTAAATTGTTACTCTACAACGTATGTAACTGACCTTCCGTAAACGCAGGGCGACCTCTAAGAGAACCAATCACATGGAGTAATACGATACCACGTGAGTTACATGAGTCTGACCATCCTACCTCCGAGTGCTGCCAGTCTCCAGAACCTGTCCAGTGTCCCTACCTCCGAGTGCTGCCAGTCTCCAGAACCTGTCCAGTGTCCCTACCTCCGAGTGCTGCCAGTCTCCAGAACCTGTCCAGTGTCCCTACCTCCGAGTGCTGCCAGTCTCCAGAACCTGTCCATGATCCAATCCTGTGCCGTGTAACCCATATTGGGTGTGAAATAAATGGTGTACATACGTGTGACGTGTTTCTCTGATTTCTGTCATTTATTTTCATGAAATGTTCTCTGGCAGCACTCCGAGGGTTAACCCTCCTCCAGTGCTCTATGGTCCCGTAAACCATCACATTCTATGCACAGTGTATAGGAGGTGAGGACCCTGAGGAACATTCCAGTGCTGAGGAGGAGGAGGAGATAGGCTGGAGCTTCAGGTGAGTATAACTTTGTTATTTTAGTACCTAGATGAAAATGTGCATTTAAGCCTTGCAGCGCCGGGGTAGCCCCACTGTAAGGTTTTTTTTTTTTTTTGAAAAATCTTTTTATTCATTTTGCA
>NW_017309963.1:36601-37229 GCF_000935625.1 Nanorana parkeri
GGAGGTTAGAACCCCGTTTCCTGGAGTCGAGAATCCTCTCCACCTCGTACTCGAGCTCCCCCTGCACTTCAACCGGAGGAGCCGGAATTGGCTCCCTGTTGGGGAACGGGCTGGGCTTGAAGGGTTTGAGGAGCGACACGTGGAACGAGGGGTGTATCTTCCAGTCCGGGGGTAATTTCAGTTTAACAGCATTAGGGTTGATCACCTTTTCGATTGGAAAAGGTCCAACGAACTGCCTACCCAGCTTCCGTGAGGGAATCTTCAGTCGTAGGTTTCGAGTGGAAAGCCACACCATGTCCCCAGCGGTGTACACGGGTGGAGCTGTCCTGTGGGAATCGTAATAACGTTTCTGTCTCTCCTGTGCAGCCTCCAGGTTGGAGTGGAGGAACCCTGCTGTTTGACTCAGAGTCGAGAGGTAGTCCTGCACGGCGGGGACATTGTTGGGTAAGAAGGTTCCTGGCAAACTGTTAGGGTGGAAGCCGTAGTTCGCAAAGAACGGAGAGACCTGTGTAGAAGCACTGGTCGCGTTGTTGTACGCGAATTCAGCGAGAGGTAGCAAGGAAACCCAGTCGTCCTGGAGGTGGGTGCAGTAGCAGCGGAGATACTGCTCAAGGGACTGGTTAACCCG
>NW_017309963.1:38658-38862 GCF_000935625.1 Nanorana parkeri
ATCAGGTTGTAGGCCCCCCTGAGATCCAGCTTTGTGTAGATCCTGGAGGTCTGCAACCTCTCGATCAGCTCGGGGATGAGAGGTAAGGGATAGCGGTTTTTGACCGTGATGCTGTTCAGACAACGATAGTCTATTATGGGCCGCAGGGAGCCATCCTTATTTGTGACGAAAAACATCCCAGCGCTGGCGGGGGATGTAGATGAC
>NW_017309964.1:0-519 GCF_000935625.1 Nanorana parkeri
TTGCTCACACCAATTACAGTGCATTCCAGAGCGGTTGCTGCCGGAACGCACTGTATCGCACACTAAATGCCCCCCCTGCGTTCTGGGGTGGGAGGGGGTGTAGCGGTGCATTGAAGTCCCCTGCCCGCAGTGTGATCGCCTGCACTGGAATGCATGGCAAAACAATGCCTGTGTTCCGGTCCAGTGCGATCACCAAAAAATAGTGCATGCAGCATTTTTTGCAATCACACTGGCTGTGGTGCCATTGTCTTCAATGCACAGCCCCCCCCCTCCTGACCTCGAATGCAGGGGGGAGTTTAGTGTGTGTTTCAGCAGCTACCTCTCCGGAATGCACTGTAATTGGTGTGAATAAGCCCTAAAACCCTTTTATACCTTGAAATACATTGCTGTAATTGTTTTTTATTTACACTGTGGCTCTTCTGACTCCTGTAATTGTAACGGCTTGTTTACACCCTTGTCCATAATGCAAGGGATAGCATACACAAAGTCTCCTTGCGTTCTGGGGTAGGAGGGGGCCTG
>NW_017309964.1:1003-37224 GCF_000935625.1 Nanorana parkeri
AGCCGCGGGGGGCGGAGCCGCTGTGACAGAACGGACGAGCAGTGAGGGGAGAGAGAGGAGCCGGCTGTCAGATCCTGGCCGAGCGTCTCTCTCTCTCCTCACTGCTCTGCATTAGTTAGTGACAGCGGCTCCGTCCTCCGCCCTCCCCCGCCATGAGACATGGCAAAATGAGGTGGCTGCTGTGCGGGCCACATTACAAGGTCCGGTGGGCCGGATTCGCCCCGCGGGCCTTGTGTTTGCCACCCCTGCTGTAGAGGTTCCGGGAGCCAGAATGTGATGTCGCTCTGGTCCAGGCACCTCTACAGGACATGCGAGGGAGCTCTAAGCATTGCTTGTATGGATGGAGCTCCCTTGCTGCCATACCCCCAGCCCACCCCACCCCACCTTAAGTCAACACTCGGAGCCAGGCAGCATATTGTTAATGGCTGCTCAGTGTAAGAATGGACAGTGCTGTGCTAGGGGGAGGCTGGGGAACCTCTCACCTAGAAAAGTGGAGGGAATGCGGTGACCCACTGAACATGGAGTCGTGACCCACTTTTGGGTCACGACCCACCAGTTGAGAACCAAGGCTTTAGATGATATAGAGTTCAACTTATTTTTCCTTTAAGATGCATTGAGATTGATCATGCCCCGGTTTGGGACATGAATATTGTTTGTGTCTGAGCTTTTGGAACTGAACATGATGTTCCAGAAAATGATTGCCCTTGTTGCCCATTGGCAGTATATCTATGGGGGATATGATATCTATAGTCTACTTGGGTTTACATTGTTTTCTCTTATTGACTGCCCTAGAGTTTGCTGGAATAATTTGGGTTGGTTGCTAGCATCTATATTATGCACTCACACCTGGCTGCATCCTAATGTTACACTATACGATTTATATTTGTTTATAGGTATCCTGAGGCAGATATTGCGCTTCTCATATTTGATCGCCGTCATCTTCTCTCTTTCCTCTCTGTTGTCCTTGACTGTTTCTGGGGATGACTCCCCGACAGTGCGGATCCACTCACCACTAATGTCCCACTTATGGTATTTATGGATGTATTTAATTGTTTAAATTTTGTTATTGGTCCGTTTGAAACATTAATATACTGATTGGCATATTCATGTGAATCTTAAAGGTTACCTCCGACTTCCTGATGAAGCTTCGGCGAAATGCATAGAAGGCTGGACGCAGTACAGACTCGCAGTATATCTTAGTTTGATTATGACTATTTATAAAATGATTTATTATAATGAAATTGATTTAAAATAAGTTCATTGTATCTATTATGCATGTATCATCCACATGTACAGAGTCCAGGGAGGTTTTATGCTGTTTGATCATGGATACTAGTGGGTATATTTTTATCATGTGGATCATGTCATTTTTTAATAAATAAATGTTATTTTACTGTGTAATTTTGTCATCATAAAAGCCCCATCTATCTCCTTTTTTTGTTGTTGTTATATAATCAGTATCTAGACTGGTTACAGTCCAGGTATTTCTAAATTGAATAGCGACATTTTAGAGGGCGCTACACATGTTTATTGCCTCCCCCCATTATCTAGTTAAAAAGTTCCTCCAGTCTTTAAACTAGGGATGCACCGATACCGATACTACTATTGATATCGGTGCCGATACCGAGTATTTGGGCGAGTACTCGTACTCGCCAAAATGCTCCGATGCCTAGCACGAGTACTTCCTGTATCAGGAAGCCGGGCAGCGTGTCATTACACGTTGCCCAGATGAGGGAGCATGGAGCCGGCCAATAAGAAGGCAGGATGTTGTGTCATTACACAGACCCGGCTTCCTGATTGGCCTGCCAGATGGACAGACTTTCTTGTTAATCGGGAAGCCGGGTGGCGAGTCTTTACACGCTGCCCAGCTTCCTGGCTAATCAGGAAGCCAGGTGGCGAGTCATTAACCGCCACCTGGGTTCCTGAATGGGACTTCCATTACTCGGTAATTGGTATCGGCTCGTACTCGGTACCAAAATAACGGTATCAGTGCATCCCTACTTTAAACTGTTTACTCCCACAAAAGTGCGGCACCTTCCCCATTTAGATGCAGCCCATCTCTGCTATAGAGCCGCTAACCGACTGAGAAGTCAGCCCAGTTCTCTATGAACCCAAAGCCCTCTTTTCGACACAATTTCCGCAGCCAATTGTTCAGTTCTCTCAACTCCTGTTGTCTCTCTGGAGTGGCTCGTGGCAAAAGCAGTATCTAAGAAAATACTACCGTGGAGGTCCTTTTCTTCAACCTATCACCTAAGTCTTTAAACTTGCTTTTTAGGACACTCCTCCAATTTTTTCATTGGTGCCGATGTGTACAATGACAGCTGATTCATGCCCAACCACATCCAGTAACCTTTCCATCCGCTCTGCAATGTGTTGAACACCACCCCTCTCACCACTCCACTCAATTGCTCTGCCTTTGCTATTGCTCTGTTCCGATCACCGCACAGCACACCCCACTTGTGGATTCACTACTCAGATTGCAAACCTCTTTTCCTACATACCGAGTGTCCCCATGTCCTTTGCAGTGACCTTAAAGTGAATCATTTGGCACCAAGCTCGCTGTATAGACCATTTATGTATTTATACATAGTGATCATGTCCCACCTTAATCACCTCTTCTCAAGAGAGAACAAATTTAATTCAGATAATCTTTCCTCATAGCTGAGCTCTTCCATGCCTCTTATCAGTTTAGTTGCCCTTGGAGCAAATTGAAACATGCTTAAAAGGGTTTTTTTTCCTTCCTCTGGATCAACTGTGGGTAACTGTTTACAGGAAAGACAGAGAGCTTCTAATCATGAAATGACCTGTATGTATTTTATAATCATAAAACCATTAAAAACACTTACATGTTCTTAGTACATGCCAACATTATATACAAGCGCCTAATATCACTACTGAGTAAAATTACAAGGCTCAATTTCAACTTCACATGCTCTTGAGGAAGTTGTTTAACGGTGAATAGCCTAGTGCGAAGTCTGATGATATCATCATGCTGGAGAACATTTACATGCAAAGACCCTCTCTCTGAGGTTCGGTGAAGCCGAACCTTGAAAATTTGCTCGGTTGTGGATATTAAACTATTGTATAGAGAGCTGGCATGAACTATGAGCATGTAAGTGGTTTTAATAGTTTTCCGATTTATGACAGGCTTGCAAATCTGAAAGTACAGTGGCCTGGCCAGGATGCAATCTGTCCCCTTTATAAAGGTAGTTTCTGGTACCAAGCACTCTCCCAGTGTTATATGCAGGACTGAACTGTCATTTTGAGGAGGGGAGAACTTGTGTGGGGAAGTGAGCTGATTGGGATTTGTGAGGTGCCTGGAGGGATGTCTTTGGGAAGGTGAGCTGACAAAGAGGTATGTGTATTGGGTGAGTAGTGAGATTGTAGGGGGGTGGTATAAAAGTTGAAAATCTGGTGGAATGTGGCCAGGAACATAGAAAGAGCTAGGCCTTTACGGTGGTCTTCTGTAGCCTCTATGCAGCCACTTTCAGTCTACCATGCCTGCTAGTTGCCTGGTTGTTAGACTGGTACTGTACGGTACTGTGAATCACTGTCCAGAAAGTATGCAGATTAGGAAAATCTAAGACAAGTAAAAAGTCCTCACTTACATGACAGCTAGGCAACCAGCATTTTCAGAAGGCGAGCTCAGCAATGGCTTAGTAAGGGGGTTCAAACATAATAATGGCTAGGGCCAGGTGTGATGCGACTCCAACTCTGGTAAAAAGAGAAACAGATAACTAAAAAACTTGTCCACTAGATGGCATAGGAACTCCATAAACGTAACTATAAAATAGAAGATAATGCATATATAAAAACAGTATACAATAGAATCAACAATTTATAAAAAAGGAAAAAATTCAAATATGTATTCTATATTGGAAACTGACTATAACATTATTACAATTAAAAAAGAGCCAAAGAATAAAAGATGTATGTAAAAATACAAGAGGTACATAGTACATAACACAGGACTGCAGAGCCCAAGGTGGTGAGCTCCTATAAAGCTACTGACCAAGCCTGGGGGTCCAGGTGTAACCAGCCTACCACACACACTAGGTATAACCTACCACGCATGCCATCCTGAATAAAGGCACAAATGCATTGAGGTGTGTGTGTGTAGATGCTGCTCTAAAATCTTCACTGTTACGTGTGTAGATGCTGCTCTAAAATCTTCACTGTTACGTGTGTAGATGCTGCTCTAAAATCTTCACTGTTACGTGTGTAGATGCTGCTCTAAAATCTTCACTGTTGTGAAGTGTGTGTGTGTGTGTGTGTGTGTGTGTGTGTGTGTTAACCTGTAACCCTTTATGTTATGGTCTCTTCGAAAGGTACCTAAATTATTTTTGAATGATTCAATACTCCCTGCTGATACCACCGATTGTGGAATAGTTTCACAATTTTACCGCTCTAACAGAAAAGAACATGAAAAACATTAATTGCCTCACTTTTACCTTTAAATTTAGCAACCTTGTCTCATAGCTGTGGTCCTCCGGCTCCTTTATCAGTTTTGTTGCCCTTCTATGGAGTCTCTCCAGCCCATAAATTGCAGCTTGTGTATTAAGTGTTTATGTGGTACTGTGTCAAATGCTTTTTCAAAATCCAGGCACACTACGTCTACTGCCTTTCCTCCATCTAGGTTTTCTACTCACCTTCTCAAACAATGTTAGTGCGTTGATCTTGTTGGAAATACAACAAACAGCATACACTGATTTGTATTACTGACATTCAGGGATGTAATATTATCTTTTGAGCTATAGATGGTAGTATACTCCAATGATAGTGTATAGTGCTTATTCATCTATTGTATACAGGAAGTTGTATCTGTTATGTTTCCTGCACGATGCTGTATACACAGATGTAATGCCATTATAAGCAAGTAAAACTTAATGCAGCATTCCTCAAGATATCAGTGCTTCATCTAAACACATAACCAACAGGTCTGACAAGAATGGTCCTTCATATGTCCATGTGTACTGTTGCTTATTATACCAATGCCATGAACAAAATCCCCTAAATAGTCCTTTATCATTCCCTTAAACAATTTGCATACTATAGATGTTAGAGATGTTAAACTGACTGGTCTGTAGTTCCCTGGTTGGCATCTTGAACCTTTTTAGAATATTGGTACTACTGGGTGCAGGTTACCTGGTCCAAACAATTTACTCATATCAAGTTTCTCTAGTGTCTGTTGAACCCCGGCTACTGTCAACCACTGTGGTATCTTACGCACTAAGCTACTCACATTATTATTATATCCATTAAACCTGTCTTTTTCTTGCGTGTATACTTAGTAGAAAAATGAATGTAATGCCTCAGCCTTCTCCCTGTCGTTTGTGATTAATCTCCTGCCCCTGTCTTTTATAGGGTTGCCACCTTTTCTTCAAGCGAAACCCAAACACTCTAGCAACCCGCTGACATTTTTTTGGGAGAATGAGTCATGGCTTATTCATATGTAAATAGAGCCACCTATTCGTATGTAATTATCACAGTTGAGACTATTTTCAGTGGGGGGCCAGTAGCCCCTATCTTAATTTTGGTTGCCCCTGTCTGTCTGGCATCTTGTGTCGAGGTTTCTGCTGCCATGAAACCCGGACACAGCATTCAAAACCCGGACTGTCCGCGTGAATCCTGAACAGGTGGCAACCCTAGTCTTTTATTGGGCCTACCTGCTCTTTTCTTACTATTTTACTGTTTATATATTGGAAGAAGTTTTGGGGGTTTCTCTTTACTGACTGTGGTGATATGTTTTTTTGTAATCTATTTTAGGTTCCCTAATTGCACATTTACATCTCCTATTGCATTCTTTGTAGCTCTGGAATGCCAATGCAGTCCCCTCCATCTTATATTTTTTAAATACCAGTGTCACGTACCTTTTCGGAGCTTGAAGTGACGAGGGAGGCCTCTCTTGCAACTCCGGTCCCAAGACCCCTAGGTAATGGAACAGGGAGCAGAGGGCACAGAGGGGAAAAAGTGCTTGAAGAACCAAGCAGAAATACAGAACCAGGCAGCAGACGGATTCGTAGTGGGGAACAGGCCGAGGTAAAAACCGGGAGTACAGCGGGGTACAAGAACAGCAGGCAGAAGAAGTGTCAGGAACAATCTGAGGTCAAGGAGCAGGAGAACAACAGACGGGTCAGGATTGCTGGGTCAACAAACTGGAACACAGGAACAATATGCTGGATACTTGATAGCTGACAATCATCCAGCACTGAACAATGGGGAGACACAGTTTAAATAGCCCGTCTGGTGCCAGAATCTGTAGTGAGCACACACACGCATCTATGCAGAGACGCGCACCAGGCCTGACTCCATGGGTCAAACCATGTGTATGCACATGCGCAGATGCTCGCGCATCACTACCATTAGGAGCTCTTCGACGGGCTTCTTGACATTGCCCCCTCCCGAGGGGCAGCCTCTGGATGCCCATTCAGATCCTTTTCCCAGGATGTTTCAGGAAGAAAGCACGTACCAAACGCTTGGCATGGATGTTATCCTCGGGTTCCCAGGAATTGTCTCCTTGCTGGCCCGTATCCTTTCCATTTTATCAAATAATTCATCTTTTGACCTCATTTTCGACAGTCCAGAATTGATTCCATTTCAAATTCTTCCTCCCCATCACGAATAACAAGGGCTGCAGGTTCAATACTTCATCCACTGAAAGAGTTAGGCACATCAGGTTTCAGCAGGGAAACATGAAACACAGGGTGAATCTTATACGTTGCAGGAAGTTTTAATTTAAAGGCATCTGAGTTTATTTTCTTTTCCACTGGAAACGGCCCCACAAACCTGGGACCCAGTTTCTTTGGGCAAGTGTGGCGTCCCGAGGCTGGGTGACACCCGGAGCGGTTACCGAGTGTCACCCCGCCGACGCGCCACTGCGCATGACGTCACCACGTGCGTGCGCGATGACATCATCGCACACGCGCGGCACTCTTCTGATACCTCCTGGCGGCCATCTTGGTGATGGACGCAGGCAGAGAGAGGAGGGGAGAGTCACCCGGCGGGATAAGGTATGCCGTTGGGTCCCCTCCTCTCTCTCCTGATACTGTCGGGAGTTCGGTCCATGACCGAGCGCCCAACTTTTCAGAGGGTGGTGACACCAAAATGACCCGGGTGTGGCCCGCACCCCCCGCACTCCCCTTGTGACGCTACTGAGGGCAAGCCAGTTTAAGGTTAACTGCGGACAACCATACACGATCTCCAGGTTTTAGGTCCAACTCCCCTCTTCTCTTTTTATTGAAAGCTTTTCAGCAGCAGATGGAACAGCCTTGAGTCAGGGCCAGATTAAGAGCATCACGGGCCTTGTGTGTGAAGGATTTTGCTGGGCCTTTTTATGTAAATGTCGACGGTCACCAGTGCACTCTTGCTCCAGTCCGGGCTGTGATTTGTGGTCTCTTTAAAGCTTGGAGTCAGTGGTGGAGCACCAGGGCCTGGTTGCAGCTGTGAGCCTGGTAGATCTGCCACTGACTCCAAGTTGTACAGGGACTACAAATCCCAGCATTACATTAGAAAGCAATGAGGGCTTTAGGCGGACAGTGCGGGCACTGGGTGGTCAGTGAGGGCTTTGGGTGGTAAATGCAGGCTCTGGGTGGTAAGTGTGGGCTCTGGGTGGTCAGTGCGGGATCTGGGTGTTCAGTGCGGGATCTGGGTGGTCAGTGTGGTGGTCAGTGCGGGCTTTGAGCAGTCAGTGTGAGTTCTGGGTGCTCAGTAGAGGCTCTGGGTGACTCAGTGCGGGCTTTGGGTGGTCAGTGTGGGCTCCGGGCGGTCAGTAAGGGCTTTGGGAGATCAGTCCAGGCTCCGGGTGGTCAGTGTGGGCTCTAGGTAGTCAGTGCAGGGCCCAGGCAGACATTGCGGGGCCCGGGCAGTCATTGCGGGGCCCGGGCGGTCATTGCGGGCTTTGGGCGGCTTAATCTTCCCCTTTGTTTACATTCAGGAGCACAGCTGTCAAAGCTTTCATTTTGCAGCCGGTATTCTTCGGAAGCGGTTGGGACTCTTTTTATTTCGGCGAATCGCCGGGCATCATTCATCGTGATTGACGTTGGATTACATCACTGGATGACGGGATTCACCATAGATTGCATGCACTTTTTTTTATACATTAAATGAATTGTCAAAATGTTTTAGTTTTTTTTGTTCAACTAAAGGATTTTTTCAAAGTTATGGTGTGTTTACTTTTTTTTACTCTTTGGTGAATGAGTAGGGGTAACAACTACCCCTTACTCATTCTCAAGTGGGGGTGCCAAGGGTCCGGTGAATTGGGGGAGGAACCGCACACTGGTTTTTTAATTAACCCCTTCATGACAGTTTGTTTGTTAATGACTGGCGCACTTTTTACATTTTTGATGTGTGATTCTTCTACAGCAGTAATATACTTTCTTACTAAGTGCACCCACACATATTAAATAATATTTTTTAGAGGACAGATAGGGATATATATTTAGACACACATGTGTGATATGACGCCTCACTTAGTATGAATAAAATGTAAAAAGAATTAGGAAAAAACTTTTTTTTTTAAAAACACTTTTTCCCCAGTTTTGATCATTTAAAAAAAAAAAGAAAAATAGTACAGTTAAAAAATGCATTAAAGTATACTAATTTTTTGTCCTTTATTTGGAAACACCTCAAATGCCTAGGATTTCAGAATTTTTTCTGTACTTCTAAGCCTAAAACTGAAAGCTAATGTTTACATTTTTTTCTCTAAAAGCTAACAGTGGTCACCAATAGGGATGAGCCGAACACCCCCGTGTTCGGTTCTTACTCGAACGTTCGAACATGGAAAAAGTTCTAATTCGAACTTAGAACTCAATGCAAGTCTATGGGGGTAGAACTCAGAAAATTAAATGTCCCCATTTTGAAGCCTTATATGCAATTAATTGGCCATAAAAAGTGTATGGGGATCCGGGTACTGCCCTGGGGGACATGTATCAATGAAAAAAACACTTTTAAAAAATAAAATTTTTAAAGGAGCAGTGATTTAACATCACTTAAAATGAAACATTAAAAATAAAAAATTCCTTTATATATGGTGCCTGGGGGGTCCCCTTTCACTGACCGTAAAGTGGCGCATCTGTATGATGTATAGAACCTGCTGAAACAAAAATGACATTTTTATACATTTTATTGATATAATGTAGAGATATAAGGCAGAGTTCTATATAAACCACGCTAGAACATGCTATGTTCGAGTCGAACCTATGTTCGAGTCGAACATGCAGCCCTTAGTCACCAAGTTAGACACGTGGCATACAATGTCACTGTCACTAAGTGTAACACTTAGTGACAGCAACATGCTTTGAACATCGCTGACATGAGGGGGTTAAATAAAAAAAATGAACCCCTTAGGGTGAAAAACAAATCTAGTATAAAAATATATTTACATATAATTTATTTATATTTTTTTTACACTTTTTAAACTTTTTTTAAATTTTAATAACTGACAGGGAGAGAAGGGGGGACATGACAAGCCAGTGTTTGTACTGGCTTGTCAATTATATCAAGCAGTCATTGTGAATGGATGTCACTATGACTGCTTGATAATCTAAATACATTTTTGGTTATTAATAGTCTGCTCCAAACTCAGGAAAAGCCAATAATAACCTTAGTTACACTGATCCTGACCTGCAGAATGTCAGATGTCACTGAAGACTTCTGATCATTGTGGCTGCTTGCCACAACGATCAGAAGCCTGAAACAGGCAGCTTTCGGCTTTTGCTGAATGATTCTACTGTATGCTGAATCATTTAGAACATGCCAGTACACATCAGGATTTGCTAATCCCGATGTGTATGGCTGCCTAACAGTGATAGGAAGCGCGGTTTACGCCGCACTTCCTATCACTGTCAGATACCTGATCACTAAAAGCAATTGCGTGTCTGAAAATGCTTAAAACTTTCATTAATGGATGCCTTGTTAGTGAACATAACTGCTGATCTCGGTGGTTACCACCATTCAGGAGCCCTGAATAGCTGCTGTATTGTGTACGTGAGCAGTCATTTGGGCACTTAGAGACGGGGGCACTTAGAGACGGGGACGTTCAGTGTACGTCTCCGGTCATTAAGGGGTTAATAATAACATTTGGTAAATGTTTTTTTTTAACTGTTCACATTCCACAGAAAAAACAGCATGTGGTTCCCCCTGTAAGTCATACCAGGACCTTTAGGTCTAGTAGGAATGCTAGGGGGGACCCCAACGCCAAAAAAAAAAAGCATAGGTTCCCCCCTAAAATCCCTTACCAGACCCTTGATCTGAGCAGCAGCATGGTAGGGCAGGAAGGGAGCATTGGGAGGGTGCTTTTACAGGGGGGACCCACCCACTGCCTGATGTCAATTACAGAGGAGGACTTTCTCTCTCAGGTCCTCTCCTCTGTAGGAGCAATAGCCATTCTACTATTGGCTATTTTAAATTGCAATAGCGGAATGACTATTGCTCCGCCCACTGTCTTCTGTTAATCAGCAGAAGAGCGGGTCTAAGAGATAACTTTCTCTCTCAGGTCCACTTCTCTGCGGATTGACATCACTTTGTCATAGTGTCAAAAATTTGTGCTGTTTTTTTTGCAAATAAAGGACTTTTTCTACGGTGTTGTCTGTTTATTTATTATTATTTTTTACTGTATTTCATGAATGAGTAGGGGAACTACCCCTTACTCATTCACAAGGGGGGGGCAGCATCTGGGTGCCCTCTTTATGAAAGGGGGCACCCAGATGTAGATGAGCTTATTTCAGCCGTACACTGACTAAAATCAGCCATACATCGGCTTGCTGCAGCTGGCTTCGGGTCGGCCTAATATGGTAAGCATGTTCAGCCGACCCGAAGTGCAGAAGGAGTTCGATTCAGCCGATCCAACATCTGGATCGGCTGAGCCGAACCTCCGGCAGGCTACTCGCTGCTGTTCGGCCTATTCTCATAGATGCCGAACAGCAGTGAGTGAATAGCCGGCAATAGCCAGAAGGGGACCTGATGGACAACTGCCGGTTCCCCTCTGCTGATTGACAGCAAGCAGTGGGCGGGTGCAATAGCTAGTTTGCTATTGGCTATTGCAAAGTGAAATAGCCAATAGGAATCTAGCTATGCATTCCTATGCTGGCTTTTCTTTTGTTCTGACTGAGGGCGGCCGGCGGCCCCATGTCAGAAAAAAAAACAATCGATCGAGCAGAGTAAACCTTTCCGGGAGAAAGGGTTTCTCTCCTGGGTGGTCGGGAGCCGTATTAGACTCCCAGAGCGTCCGGGAGAGTAATGACAGATCAGCGCCCCTGGTTACCAAGTACACACTGAGAACCAGGAGAGGCCGTTGTGATATCTTAGCGGCCCTGCCAGGTTCTCAGTGTGAAATGACAGATGGCGTCCCTGGTTACCTGGTAACCAGGGACGCTGATCTCTCTGCAAGTGGCCGGAGCAAGCCGTGAGATGACGGCTGGCTCCGCCCAGCTGTCAGAAGCAGTCTGTCTGCTTCTTCTGTTCGGCCATCTTCGGCTTTCACCTGGGCTCAGTCGAGCCGAATCATATGCCTTTGGCTCGACTGAGCCGCTCAGCCAACTTCGGGAGCTGTACGGGCCATAGTGAATCTACTGAACCGAAGGGATCCTGGTGCCGAAGCTAGCCGAATGATCAGCCGAAGCTACAGCTAGATCCATCGGCAGCTTAGTGAATAGACCCCTTTGTGTGTGTGACTGGAAGCAGAGGGTAGAGGATGAACCCTGAGGTGCTACCATACCAAATGTAAGGACACTACTCTAAGCAATAACACTGCAGGTCCCTGTCTGGATATGTGGCATACAGTTTTTATGGAATTAATGTATCTGGCCATTTATGGACATACTGGCAATCTGTGTTTTCCTGCCTGCATATAAGGAGCTCATCTGCTCACACAAGCTAAGTAAATAAGACTCTGCTCATTACCACTCTGTTTGGAGGTATTCATTAAAAGGACCGAAAAGAGGGGAAACACTACAGGGAGACTTCTAGGGGGGCTCCTCATGTGAAAGGGGAAACTCAAACGTGAAAGCGGGAGGTCTAATAAAGGGGGAACTCTGATGCGAAGAGGGGTCTCTCAAAGGAAGGTGGGCTCCCTGATGTGAAGTGGGAACTCTGATGTGAATGGGGAACTCTAATCTGAAACAGGGGGACTCTGATGTGAAACGGGAAAGGGGGTTCTCATGTGAAAGGGAGAGACTTCTGATGTGAAACCGGCTCCTGATATGAAGGGTGGACGCTGATGTACAGAGGGAGACTCTAATGTGAAGGGGGCTCCTGATCTGATAGCGGGACTCTGATGTGAAGGGGGGTTCCTGATATGAAGTGGGGACTCCCACTGCTGCACCAAACCCATTAAATACAGTTTGGTGTGGCACAATACGCATGCCACTATTAGCCCTCCCTCTATTCCATCCTCTGTCCCTTATTTTGACAGATTAAACATGGCACCCCTGGTAATAACACAATTTCACTTGCAATGGAATGTTATTTGGAAAGGGCGATCCATTGCTGCATGGATTACAACCTTGACTGCTGAGAAGTATGCAGCAGTCAAGGTTGCTCTGTGTTATAAACTACTTGCCTTGGGGGAATAGAAGAAAAAAAAATGGTTTATTACAATTTTCACCAGCCCATCAGATTAACACTCAGATCTCATAAAAACATAATTAGAAATGACTAAAGTGGTTTCAGCCTTAATTCAATATGAAGGAAGGAAGGAAACTGCTAAATAGAAAAGTCAAAGCATCAGCCCAGTTTGTAACCTTGAATCAGCAATAGGGCCTGTTAAAACTGTGACCTAAAAAGAAGTAGGAAGGGTCCATCAGGAAGGAGTGGGTTGGCGAATGCACTGTAGCTGGTATTTAAAAGTATGGCTGTGTATTAGGGATTTTTAGCTATTGAAGTTTGCAGTTGTCACCACACCAAAACTGTGAAAGCAGCCAAAGGTAGGAAACATGTGTGCAGTGTTCATGTGCTTACCAAACGGGTTATTTGTTGGTTCATTGTATACAGCAACGTGTGTACATGTCTGCCAACTGTATGTTGTGTTTCACTGTATAGACCTGTTTTTAGACCTCAAAACACTGTGCGAAAATGGGGGGGTCGTCTTATACGCCGGGTTTACTGTATGTAGCTTTGGCTTCATACAGTATACCGCGCTGAGCCAATCACGGCAGGCTTCGATTGTCTCAGCACGGTATACTGTATGTAGCTAAAGGACGGAAGATGGAGGACGCTGCGGGGATCGTGGACAAGGTAAGAGACCGTAATCCCGAGTGTGGCTCGGGGTTACCACTTCTGGTACTGAAAATTAACCCCGGGCCACACACGGGAATACCGCCATGGAGGTTAGTGGGTGCATTTAAACATTATTTTGGGCTATACTTGTCTTATACGACGAGTATAGCCCAAAACCTGTATTTTAGCACAAAAAGTAGGGGGTCGTCTTATACACCGGCAAATACGGGACATATATATATTAATAGTAAAGTAGGGGTATACACTACACCCATATGTAATGATCAATCTGAATGCACAATCCAGATGCCACCAGCAGCTAACAATGTGTGTGCAGTCAGAATGGGTATGCGGTGCATTCCAACGTGCAAATTGTCAATATCACAAAAAACAAGGGTCAGAAATTAGTATATACAAATAAACTTTATTTATCAAAACATTATGTCTTTTTAAAACTTTGCACTATTGTCATCCACTCCTCCTTGTTGGGTTTTGACATCACAACATCATGAAGGACATCCCATATGGCACAGCATGTTTCTTTGATGATGTTGCTTGCTGTCGATTTACCAATCATGAAGGCATAGTGCAGACTGACCAATGGCTGTCCAGTTGATAAATACCTAAAGATATGAAAATAAAAGCAAAATGCCCCAGGGCCCCATCGCGTTACATACACGCTGACCAATTAGCCTTTCTGATTCCATGCGTAGAGATGCGTAGGTAAGTCACGTCAATGACAATGCTTATGAGGGTAATGTTTGACATAACATGTAGAGAATAATATCTTGCACCTACTAATAATGTATTCTTTCCTAATGACAGCACCGACAGTAGCTGGGTGCCTACTCAGAGGCAGGAAGAGGAGGAGGAGGAGACTGCCACACAGGCGACTGAGCCGTGCGCCTCCACTGGGACACAGAGTCCACCCCCACCGAATCCAACTCCACCTACAACAACCCCCACAACGTCTGCTGCCCCACCATCCCTGGCACCTGCCGCAGGCGTACAATTCTGAGGCCCCGTAGGCAGAGGGTTGTACGAGAGGAGGACAGGCTGATCGATGCACTGGAGGCCATGTCCCATCCCGTCCCCAAGCTTGGAGGAAAAAAATGGAAAAGGTGCATAGTAGTCAACAATCAGACCTACGTGACGCACTAACAATACACATATGTAGGAGAGTTACAAATGCCATACCTCACCCGGCTAACACAAACACACACGGGGCACAACCTGCACCAGCACAACGCACAGGGCACATGGCAAGAACACATACAGTCACAGCACATCGCACATGATTATGTGTGGAGTGATGTTAGTCAACTTACCGCAAAGTGATGATCAGTCTTTCCACTGGTGCAATGCTGTCTCTCATAAATGTGTCCTGCCGTTCCAAAGGGATGGACACCAACCCCAGTAGCTCATCAAAACTGTAGAAAAAAAAAGTGAGGGTTAACACTATAGCAATTAAGCAATGAAATGGTGCTTTAAAAGAGCATATGGGCCATGTAATCCGTTAAAAATATACCAGCTTTGTGTTTTAAACATAAATTTTACTCACATATACATACATGAAAAACAGGTTGATTTTATGGTAACTTTATCTTCTATGTTATCCATCAATCTATGATATCATATGGGACACAACAACAATAAGCATTGCACATGTACTAACCTGTTTATGGACATGCATGTGTACGCAAAGAAGTGCAGTGTTTAAATGTGACTTGCGTGCAGTGTTTTCATGTAACATGCGTGCATTGTTTTCATGTAACATGCGTGCAGTGTTTTCATGTGCCATATGTGCATGCTATGCATGCTAAGATTTAGGAAGTCTTTTTCATTGGACGCATACATAAAGACCGGAATTCTTTTTCATTGGACGCCTCTGTAGTCGCTCAAAAACGCGCGTACGTCGCACGTTTTCTAGTGTGCAAAAACGCTTCACAATACGCTCCAAAAACGTCGGGGGGAAAACGTGGGTAAAACGCCCAGGTGTGAACCCAGCCTTACTGCTTTGAGAAATGTACAATTCAATATTTATCTATAATTACATTGAGAATCAGTCACAAAGATTCGTGCTAAGTGTAACACGCATAGTTTCTTATATCTCTGAAAAGTGTAAAATGCCCCCCATTTACGTACATGGTACAGACACCTCCGTGAATCTGTCTGACACTGACATAGCTGGTGAAATTACTACAAAATTACATTTACAAAAAAACTGTCATTTTACGTAATTCTGTTATCATTTCTATTATCATGAGAAATGAAACTCTTATAAAAAAATATTTCTTAAAATGTAGAATATCAATAAGCATGTGTTTTCATAATATGTGTTAGAAGCAAATTATATAAATGATTATCAGATTTTGTGAATCTGACTTTCAGCTGTCAATGACAAGAACATATGCTAAAAATAACTATGTGAATTTAGTTTGTGTGTGCCTAAACACAGAAAACTAGTGCAGCGCCCACCCCCTAAGGAGCCGCTATATATTAATTAGGTTCTCCTACCTGTTTGCAAGCCACCAGCCCTTTTCCTTAGTTCCAGCAACACCAACACTTTTGGACAGAACAGTCTCGAGTCGTAGGGCCTTTTTGGTATTTATTGCTCAGTAGTAATTAGGGAGAGGGTTAGGGTTGCAGGATACCTGAGTAACACAAATAGAGGACAGTGTCTTCACTATTAGCAACAGTAGTAACAGGTAGCAACAGATCATATGAGAGCAACCAGTGATAGGTAGTAGCACCAGAGAACAGCCAGCAACAGTCCAAGACTCTGAAGGAGAACAGTCACAGGACTTACAGTGCACCAACTGGCTTCTCTTCTGTATAATATTTGAGTGTAGGGCGAGTGATCTCTTACAGGGTCCAGACGGCAGCTCTCACCAGCTCCTCTGCCACACTCCTCAATAAACAGATTCTCAGTAGCATCTTAGGCCCCCAGCATCTGCCACATGCTGACCTCCTCCCAGGGAGAAGCCCCAGGGGAGAGAAAGAGTTCTGGAAGGGGTTTCCAAATATTTATCACCTTCCTCCAGTCATACCTCTGAGTGAGCATGCTCAGGGATTGGTCAGAGTCAGATGCATTTTCATAATCTGAGGATTGATCCTCCAACACTGTATACTGAGGCCCCAAACTAGCAACAGGTATAATCAAACAATCAGTGTGTTTTTCACTAACTCCATAATTTTCCTTTAACCTCCCTGGCGGTATGATTTTAAATTTTTTTCATGTCATTTTTCGATCTATTTTTTTTTCCAAACAGTTTTCGTCTGTCGTTTTTTTTTTCATTTTGAATATGCCACCGGTTCCGCCCCCCTGCGATGCGTACGCACGCAAGGGACGGAACCCAGAAGACGGAAGCCGGCATCGGCCGCAGAACACAACGCGGCTCGAGGGACAAGGTAAGTAAATGCTATTTCGGGGTTACCGCTTATGGTATGGAAAAGTAACCCCGAGCTACACTCGTGAATACCACCAGGGAGGTTAATAACTCCAGAGTTCTGGAGCAAATATGATTGGGAATTTCCCTAAATGTTGGTTAAACGCCCACTCTCCTTGAAAATATTTGGAGGAATTTATTAAAACTGCAGAAAGAATCTGGAGCAGTTGCCCATGGCTTATCTCTTTAATTTGTTCAGTTAAGATTTGAAAATGAAAGAGAGAAGCTGATTGGTTGCCACGCACAGCTGCTTCAGATTTTGTCTGCTCCAGTTTTGATAAATTCCTCTCATAGTTTTCTGTTAACTGTGTAGTGTTATTTAAATGAGTTGTTGTCAGATTGTATTTAGTCTGATACTGATCTATAGGTAATGCTCATTTGGTTTCCCCTAAGCAATCTGTTATCATTTGCATCTGCCTGCTGCTGGTGTATCCTTGCCACAGAACAGAGCAACCAATAATAGATTGCTATGAATATCTATGTCCCCCTGGCCAATCACTAGGAGGTTTGTGGCCATTGGTGCATGCTGGGAGAGGACATAAATATTTAGGGCAGACCATATGAGGTTCCCTTTCACCCCCCGCGCCCTGCCTGGGAGAAGGCTGCTACTGACTGTCTGATTTGGCTAGGCCTGAATCCTAGGAGGCCAAGCCATGTGCTAACACTGAGGCCTGTGTCTGGGGGCACAGTGACTGATACCAAGGATGAGAATGACAGAGTAACTTAAACAGGTGTGGAGAGCGAGAGAAGTGATCCACTGCTATGACTGCAGAGTATGTTCCTGAATAGACGGGTGACTTCTGATTCAAGTACTGCTTAGCCAGGTGCTCTAAACACAGATTGCCCTATTTGGCTTAAAGGTTCTAGTCTGTGATACCAGGAGATATTTTGTTCTTGAATTTAAAGGAGTTGACACCATCCTGGATGTTCCTAGCCCTAACCCTCCCTTTCCCTGAAGTTCTACAATAAAGTTCCTTCAGCATCATATCTACAGTCTGGATCTCAGCTTTATCGCCCGCCACAGAAAAGTGGTAAGTGCTATTGAGGCAGCCAAAGGCAGCCAAGCTACCAAAATCCCTAGACAGGCTATCCTGCGGCTCCTTTGGGGGTGTGCGCTAAAACTGTATTAATTATTACTTGTTACTCGATTATTAATGATAGTACTCAGTATATCAATTACTTTTTTATTTTACATAACTTTATTCATATTTTTTCAACATTCATATGCAAACCAAGCTGTCCAGCAAAGGTGGCAGTTACAGGGATTGAAACAAACTATTACACTCCTGAGAGTGCTTACATGGTCACCTTTTTTTTTTTTTTTTTTAAATAAATTCTTTATTTTCAAAGTTTCAAGTTTCATACAAAGGAACAATATGCATAAAGATCAAAATCATCATTGCACTTACTCATCTTTCTGTATGTACTTTTGGTCATATGATAGCAAGCTTGAAAACTAAGAGGCAGTACATCCCTGAGAAATGCACCTGACAAAAATTCCCTTTCACCTTGTTTTGTCAGTAACTCCTGCCTTAATTCCCGGAATGACCAGAGCATAAATTACGAAAGAAAAAATAGAAAGGTGAAGAAAGAGACAAAAGTAGATGGTCACCTTTTTAATATGGTTTAAACTTTTTTTTCCAAAAGGAATTTTTTTTTCTGTAACTGCTTAAAAACTGTATGTTTAATGAATATTTTCCCTCGCTTGCTATATGTGATGCAAACCCTTCCTATAGATATTCCAACATCCTTTTTGAAACGTGTTCGCTCCATCTTCAGCGCTTTCCTATTTCCAGAGTGGCAGCACCAATCCAGTTCACTTAGCCCTACTCATAGATTGGTGCTGCCACTCTGAGTCCAAACTGTGGGTTCGTCTAGAACAGACTTTCTGTGAATTCCCCTTGCAGAACCTACCATGGCTTTACTCGGTCCCGCCACTTTCGACTTGGACTAATCCTATGATTAGAGCGACTGAAGACTATTGTACCAATCTTTCGTTTGGCCCGAGTTTCCTCCTTACTGTCTCCTCTGACACCGGTGCTTGGCAACCCAACCTTTTCACCGGGTCTCAGGAGAACTAGTCCAGAGATTGTCAATTGAAAATGTATACAGATTGCTGCACTTCACTACTGAGGGTAGGTTAATGTCGACACTGAAACTTGTGCGCTTGATGCAGCTGTATCATTATTTACGTTCTCTTAAAGACCCTGCTCATGGGACCTCTCACACAGCTTGAACAGGCCTATCACAATGCATAGCCCCTGAGACATACCTTGCAAGCCATGGTTTCACTCTTAAATGACTGGTCGGATCGCCCACCACCTAAATTTCTTCAGCTCTGGGAAACTGACCTGACACTTCGTTTCTCATCGACCCAAAGAAATAAGATCCTGTTTTTTGCCCATAAATCTTCAATTTCAAGCAGAATACAGGAATTGCTCGACTCCTTGCTACATGTTTTCTGGGACTGTCCACTTTTGCAACCTTTTTGGCGAGGCATTAGGGACGTTACTTTGAAAGACACGGGCTCAGCCATTGAGTTGGATCCTGCACTCTTTCTGCTTCACCTCTCGATCCCTTCTATTAAGTTGTACAAATCCTCTCTCTTGATTCATTTACTCAATGCCGCACAGGTTTGCATTACCTTTACATGGAAATCCCGAGATACTCCCTCAGTAACCATGTGGATCAATAAGGTAAACAAACTTATGCTTACCTGACAGCGTCGCTCCATGACAGATTTGATACATTTTTGGTCACCTGGCTTCCCTGGATTGACTTTACCGAATCTTCTGCTTTTGGTTAGGCAGCTGGTACTTGATTCTTATGTGTTCCTGGTACAGGATTGACCCGTGCCTTCTGGTATGGGTTGGTTAATGGCAAGCCCCTCACCCGGATGGACACTCTGTTTCTTCTTCTTCTTCTCTTCTCATTTTCTTATGATTGTTTCAGCCTTTTCTCTCCCCTCTGCTCACCTCATTCCCCTTTTCTCCTCCTGCGTTCTCCTTTTACCCTCCCCCTCTTTTTCTTCACTCTACATGATTGCACTAGTGTTCATTTTTCTTTATGGTTTCTCTTCCTCTGTTATAATTTAAAAATCAGATGGGTTGGGTATGCACATTGTCTTCATCATCGAGCATATTTCAAGCTTGACCTTCCTGCATGAGACTAGACGTATCTGTTGGATCGAATTACTTGCTTACAACTGTCACGTTTTGTGGCCTCATTGCAATTTGATAATTTGGACATTGTTTTGTACTATTTCGCTGTATTTCTATACAAATGTCTGTATTTACTCACTTGCCCTCCTATAAATAAAGTATTATATAAAAAACAAAAACTGTATTGTTGATCTAAAAAATGCTGACGAACGCTGCAGCAATTTCAATGCAAGACAAAGAGCACTGTCATCCTGCTGTAGCAAGTTTATAAACAGCAGATCTACCAGCAGATCAAAAGCCAGTAAAACTATCTACAGAGGGGAGTTATATTTATATGACAGATTGCATCATATATGTCTGTCCTTCAAACCATAGTTTTACTTTAATAACGCCAGGTGTGTGCTGGTGTGTGCCAACAAAATTCTAATAATTTACCAGGAAATTGTTAGTATGTAGACCGCCTTTGCTGACCTCTCCTTTTGAAAAAAATCTAGTTCCCTGGTTGTCATGCTGATTCATTGGCCTTTGGAACAGGCACGCAGAGCAGACATTCTGAATTTGCTCTGACTTCACTGGATGCATATTTGTTTCATTTTTAGAAGCAGCTCAGAAATTACAGCTTTTAGATTTCTCTCACTACAGGTTGAGATGAGCTGTACCTAAAACATATACAGTATGTTGATTTTGGCACTGGCGGAACTACCAGGGTCGCAGCGGTCGCAATTGCGACCGGGCCCTGGCGTTCCACCACTTGGGGGGGGGCCCAGCGAAGAAGAAGAGGGCCCCCCCAGAGAGTGCCGCTCCTTCCCTGCCAGACTCCGCCGGGATGCATTGCCGTCCGCACACACTCGCTGCTTTTCTCCTATCTGCCTCCTAGCTCCAGAGTCTCAGAGAGAGCAGATTGATCTCTCTGAGACTTCGGAGCGATGAGTCATCTGCAGCGTCCTGTCAGTGGGAGGCGGAGCTTGCCGCCTGTTGGAGTCCTGGCCGGGCTGAGCACTGCAGGCCGCAGCGCTGTTTGTGGAGTTAAGATGGCAGTGTGTAGTGTTCGTTCTCCCCCTCCCCTCTCCTGCTTGTATTGTCATCTAAAACAAACTATTGCTCTTATACAATCACTAGAAATTCATATGATTGTATAAGAATGAGCAATTACAGTGACCCTCTGCACCCGTCCTGACACCCTCTGCACTCCTCCTGAGACCTTCCACACCCCTCCTGGGACATTCCGCACCCCTCATGACACCCACCGCACCCCTCCAGAGACCTTCCACACCCCTCATGACACCCTCTGTACCCCTCCTGAGACCGTCCGCACCCCTCCCGGGACATTCCGCTACCCCTCCTGAGTCATTATGCCAAAGGCATGGATTATGAAATGTGATATTATCTAATATGGGCGTGTTAATGTTGTGCTTTTTTTTTTTTTTTAAAGGAATGGCTTTCAGAACAAAATGTACCTGATTTATACTTTCACAATATTAATAGCACATGATCCTGGAGTTTTTTTATTTTTTGAATAATTCCTTTCTGATGTTTCAAGAAGCCCTGTGGCCTCTGTGCTCTGCTCCTGACTAAACCCTGAAGATTTCCACGCTTTGAGATTCCAGAGGATGGGGTGAAAATACATCTCAGGAAATGCCTAAGAATAAGGTCTATATATTCCTTTAGCATGTCATTTTAAACAGCGAATCCTGTCATTTCTGCGGGCCTTTCAGCATATGGTATCCTGACATAGCTAAGATTCATGTGCACAAAGTCCACTCCTGTGGCTCTATTTATTAAACAGCCACCTTTACCTCACAGAACATAAGCATTCATCCTGCCATGTAAGTTCACAATTCTGATTTATCTAAAGAACCTGGCAGTTATTAGATATATGAGAGTCTGGTTTTCAGGATAGAGTGATATTATGTTAAAGCAGAACTCTGTCTTGTTAAACCATCCCCACACCACACTGTGGACCTAGTTCATTTTTTCTGAAGTCTTCTGGCCAGTCAGATAAAGTCTTTGGTTCTTCTTCCTCTTCTCTCTGTAGCGGCACTGGGTGGTCTTCAATACTGTAGAGAGTGTTGCTGACACTATGAAATCAGCCAAGCGCTTTCCATTATTGTATTGCGAGTCCAGATCAACACAGTGATGTACCACCAGGAAGCCAGTCCATGACAGGCTGGACTTACGAGAAATGGTTTGAATGAAGTTGGCTCCCCCACGTCCTTCCCCATACCCTCGGCCCCGCAGCAGAGTACGCACCCGCCAAGTTGGCAATATACCGGCTATCAGGCCGCGCCTCCCCCTGGATACCGCAATGCCTAGACGCTGTCTATCTTCCCCAAGACACGGCGCTCAGGAACACCTGTCACATGTCACTCTAATGGATGGAACCTCGCCACCTATTCATGACCATTTAGATCGAGGTAAAAGATATAGGAACCAGTGAGGGAATTAGAGCCCAGTTATTGCGCTACCTGGTTACAGTGAATTGTCTTCTCCTCTTCATAAACATATAGCACTACTTTTCCTTACACTGAGACCAAAGACCGGCTGCGACTTACGGTTCACTCCGCTTCCCCTTGTGTACACCTTTTTGTTTATGTCTATTTGTATTTGTTAAAAACCTGTTAAATAAAAGAATTTATAAAAAAAAGAATGAAGTTGGCTGTCATCCAACCCTGAAGAGGACCAGCAGCTGGTGGTACAGGGGTTTCAGTGGTGGACAGTGCTGGAGGCTAGGTAGGTGCAGCGTTTGTATCTTTTCATTTGAAAGCAACTCTTCTTATGCCAAAGCTACATCATGGTGGTGCAGTATTTTGCATCTACCATGACACTGCTGTGACACTGGGGTAAAAAGAGTTATGAATTGGTGCTGGCCTATACTTGATATGATCAGATTCCCTCAGGTAGCTGGGCACTTACACTCATCCTCTTTATTTTATTTCAAATGTCAGCTTATTCAGGTGACTTACTTCCTGAGTCTCAGTTAGTACGGACAGTATGAGTCTCAGTTAGTACTGACAGTATGGTAGTTTGCTGGGGAAAACAAAAAATGCAGGTTTTAAGCCACATGGATGTTTTTGGTGGCCTTTTGCAGCTCTGGGGTGTAGAGCTCACCTGACCTTCCATGCCAGCTATGAGGTACAGACCTCACCTGACCTCCCATCCCAGCTACTGGGTACAGAGCTCACCTGACCTCCTATCCCAGTTTGTGGTACAGAGCTCACTTGACTTCTCATCCTGGCTTTGAGGTACAGAGCTTACCTGACCTCTGGCCCTGTGATCCTCCCGCCACTACCCGCCATGATTCTGCCCGTGCAATCGCACCTGTTCGCGATTAAAAACCTGAGTTACTTTACTGTTTTGTTTATTTAAAAGGGGATGTTATCTTTATGGTTTAGGCCTGTCTTGTCTTAGTGTGAAAAGTTTGCTCTTTCATCCCATGCATCTGTTATCACTTTTATATCTGCCCAACAGGAAGTGATGGCAAGACAGGAAGTGGGGCAAGACAGGAAACCACCATCACTTCAACATTGCCAGCTAACAAAACACATTAATACAATAATCTATTACCACCGGAGTGAACTTTATCCTGCATTGCTCAGTGATCAATGCCCAATAAAGTTACTATGATTCTCATGCGTGCTTATTTACAGGGACAACATCATATTATCTCCAGCGGTTGATCAGGCGCACTAGAGAGAACAAACGCACATTCCTTTCATATAGGCAGATATGTATCTTAAATAATACTATGTACTCAAAGCAAGTTGTATACACGCCAAACCAATAAATCCGCACATCGCGCAGGGGCCCTAGCCAGCGTCCATACATTCGCCAAGAAGACACTGCTCCGCCACGCATAAGATATCTACTCCAATGGTTTACTCTTAGTGGGGATTTAAACCGGGTCACGCTCCAATTGGGAGTGACGCAGCAAACCCTGACACGGAGAGACATAATGACAAAATATTACAATAATAGCAAATGGGCTCCTGACAGACTGCAGGTGAACCTATTTTCCCCATCCAGCACTCTCTGTTCCAAACCTTATTACTACTTTTTATCTCCTAATATGCTTTCTCAAACACTTTCTCTACCACAGCCGTGTCTTCTCTTCTTGATGTTTCTTTCCTTTACTCCTCTTCTCCACCCAACAGATTATGTATTTCATCCTCTCTCCGGCCCTCTTCCTATTACTCCACTCACCACCTGCTGCTCATTTTGAATCCACATGCTAGACATTGCGGCATGTGCATGCATATAAAACTTGCTGCCATCTCACTTGCCTTATGCTCCTGCTTTAATGTTCACCCCCACAACCTGCTCTCTCACACTCTCATTTCCAATCCCTTTCTTTCGAGAACTCTCTTCTCATGTGCCCTTTGGAATGCCCGCTCTGTCTGCAACAAGCTCACTGCTGTCCATGATCTTCTTCTCTCCAACTCCTTTAAAATGCTTGCTGTTGCTGAAACCTGCCTTCAGTAAGCTGACTCTACCACTCCTGCTGGCCTCCACTGGACTCACCCAGACCCAGTGGACAAAAAGGAAGTAGAGGTGGAATCTTTCTATCCCCACAACGCACTTTTCAAGTTCTGAATTCACCTCCTATAAGAGACTTACCGCTCCGCCTCCTCTCCTGCACCTTCACGCTGTTCCTCCCTCTTAGCCGGTTTAAGTGGAGAAAATCAATTGCCCGGCGTTCACGCAATAGAGCAGGCCTCTCTTCACACCGCTTCCCTGCTCAGTAACCGTTCAGTGTACCATCCTGGCTGGGGATTCTTTTGACCACTCCGCTCTTCCTTTGACCACATCCTGATTAGGCATCTCTCCTGGATTGCCATACCCTGCAACAACCTGATCCCATCATCTACTCCTGGATTAAGCATTGGGACTGCAGAGAATCTAGTGGAGCAAGCAGCTAAGTACCAGCATTTACTACCTTCTTTGATGTGGGATCGTTGGACCTTTCTCAGCTACAGCTTTACTTAGCGAAACAACGAAAGAAGGAGCGCTACAACCCTGGAATACTGGGTGTTTAACAGTTAAACAGTTCAAAGATACAGTGTAACTATTGATGCAGACTCACTTTTGGACGGACGAGGTGGTATCTTGCCGTTAATTGTCAGCACGGCACGCAGGGCGGAATCTGTGGCTCGTCTGTGTGGGAGTGAGCTCCGGGCTGTGGGGCTTCTGTTCAGTCCATGGATGTTGGAAGGTGAATCTTGTGGCCGGATGACCAGTTGAGGCGAAGTACATTGTGCGTGTAGTGGGACGCTCACCGTCAGGTGCAATGAGAGCAGAGCTGGCCAGGCTGCCACTCGTCGGCTGATCGGGAGCAGGAGCACATTACATAGCAACTATCAACTCTGGACCTTGCCTCTCAGCTATCACCCATAGCATTTTCTCCTACTTCCACCAACCACAAGGCAGCTTTGGAACGATCTGCGGTGTGTCTCTGGTGTCGTACATGCCTTATTGGACTTCCTTATTGCTCACCTGTGTTGAAGTGAAGTAACTTCCTCGAATGTATTTATGGAACCTAGGCTGGTGAACTGTTGACTATTGATAATCGCATGTGTTAGCCTGGCTACTCCTGTGTTGTTACACATCCATTTTATTGGTGCCATGTTGTGTCTTGGAGTCATTACCAGCCTTCCTCTTAAGTAAATCCACTCTCTTAGATATCCATAGCTGAGATTCATATTAAGACATCTAATATCAGAGGGGTATCAGGTTATTATATCCTAAGAAGTGTCTCAAATACTATAAATTAGGGACGTCCCGATACCACTTTTTCAGGACCAAGTATAAGTACTTCCCCTCATGTACTTGCCGATACCAATTACCGATACTTTTTCTTACAGGGACAGGTGACTTTAAATGATCCATAGTACAACTACATGTTATGTACTATGGATCATGATTTAACCTGTTCATGTTAGCATGGGAGAATTGTAACTCTATTGCTGTAGTGTAGTGGAGGTGTGTGCTGTATATATGTACTGCATATACATTACACACGTCCAGTACACTATAGCAATAGATTTACAGCCAGCCCTGTCCCAGCCTCCCTCACTCACAGTTTCACTCCAATCCCTGTAGCCTCACGCGTTGCCTCTTGTAGTCGGCGCTGGGCAGGATTGCTGCATCACGTCTCGGTGCTCAGCTTGTGGGAGGCGCTCACAATTCTGCCCTGCTAACATGAAGAGGTTAAATCATGATCCATAGTACATATAAAGCACATACGTCCAGTACAACTACATATTGTTATATTATGTACTATGGATCTTTTAACTTATTCATATTAGCAGGGGATAATTGTAAATCTATTGCTGCAGTGTACTGGACGTGTGTAACATACATGTACTACATATATGCAGTGCACAGAAGGTGACAGAAGGTGTGTTTACATGCTACATATGTATGCAGCATGTAAACACACAAAGGAGCCAGCGATCCCACCCCCCGCACCCTCCACCACTACAGCAGTCTGATGGCGCCATACACACAGAGCCCCCTCCTCACCCTCATTACTTTTAAAATATTTGGCACTGTTCAATTCTTTATATATTCTACAGTATAGGTGGCAAGCTGTGTATGTGCCAACACTGTACATAAAGTGTCAAATGTGGAATGTGAGAGATCTCAGGAAATTGAATCCTACAACTCCCTTTAAATTCTTGAGATTGCTGCACTTACATGTATGTCCTATTTTTCCACACTGTCCTTATTTGTACCGACCAATGTTTAGCTGTTTGTCATTTACAGTCACTTAGCAACAACAACAAAGAATGTTTACTCCCCACATATTTGTTAAATAGCTGGAAACATTTCCATGTCTAAATTACCCTAAATATTTTGCCCAAAGTGCCATTTTTGTCCGATATGTTTCATCGGACGAAATTTCGGTGCATCTACAAAGGCCTTTAAACTAGGGATGCACTGATACTGACCAGTTCCGGCGAGACATGGCCGTCTGAGCTAATAGCACACTGTAGCCTGTTATTAGCTGAAAATGGGTAAGAGGAGTACATTAGTAAATGTACTCCTGTAAATTACAGGAGTATAGTTACTAATGTACTCCTCCCACTATTTTTTATTTTAAATAGACTTTTACTTGGTGCCTGCTGCATATTTTTACTATGTATGTTTTGAAAATACTCAGTGAAAATGTGCAGTGGGTAGGTACCAATGTTAAAGTCTTTTAAAGACATTGTTTTTATCCATATGGTGTCAAACAACAAAATCGGTATTGCTCAAGGTAAAGGATTGGTTTAGGAAGGATATGGCTGGTATATTTTTTCAAACCTTGGTGTGTCTGCTAGATAAAAGGGTCTATTCACTAAGCTGCCGGAGGATCTAGCCGTAGCTTCGGCCGATCCTTCGGCCCAGTAGAACCAAAGGGCTGCTGTATAGGCTATTCACTATAGCCCGTACAGCTACCGAATTTTGGCCGAGCAGCAGCCTGCTTCTGACAGCTGGGCAGAACCAGCCGTCATCTCACGGCTGGCTCCGGCCACTTGCAGAGAGATCAGCGTCCCTGGTTACCAGATAACCAGGGACGCTGTCATTACACACTGAGAGTGGCCTCTCCATGTTCTCAGTGTGTAATGACAGACGGCGTTCCTGGTTACTTGGTAACCAGGAACGCCATTTGTCATTACTCTCCCGGACGCTCTGGGAGTCTAATTCGAGGGAAACACTTTCTCCCAGAAAGGTTCACTCTGCTCGATCGAGCAGAGTAAACCTTTCCCTGCTCATTTTTTTTTCTTCTGACATCGGAGCCGTTGGCTGCCGTCAGAATAAAAAAAAAAAATCATCATAGGAATGAATAGCTAGACTCCTATTGGCTATTTAAATTTGCAATAGCCAATAGCAAACTAGCTATTGTACCCTCCCACTGCTGCTGTCAATCAGCAGAGGGGGACCTGCAGTTCTCCATCAGGTCCCCCTCTGATGATTGACAGCAGCAGAGGACGGGTACAAAAGCTAGTTTGCTATTGGCTGTTTCACTTTGCAATAGCCAATAGGAATCTAGCTATGCATTCCTATGGTGATTTAATAATTTTAATAGCCTGAAAAGCAGCAAGTAGCCTGCCTGAGGTTCGGCTTAGCCGATCCAGATGTTGGATCGGCTGAGTCGAACTCCTTCTGCACTTCGAAGCCACCCGATGTACGGCTGGAATCGGCAGTACCAGCCTGAAGTGAATAGTCGAACAGCGTTCGGCTCACGTTGGTCAGTCACTCGGCTGCCTATGGCAGCTTAGTGAATAGACCCCAAAGTCTTATAATTTGAGGAAGTTGAACCCCCCCAGGAAAACAAATTATTATGTACAGTAATTGCTTACGATATTAATTGTGAATGTGCATAAAATGCCATCCATCATTTGCTGCCATGGATGGCATATTATTAACGGTCACAATTAGCAAATATATCGAAATACTTTGTCAATAAATGCCGGTTTCCTCAGTAATCCTGCTCTATGCGCAAGCGCAGATGCTGAGGTCGGCACATCTGACTGGGTCGGCGTTCCCGAAAGAACACCGCTGGCCAGGGCCGTAGATAATTGCCACAGCACGTCATCCTGGCATAACTGGTGAGCCTGCACAGACTGCCCAAGCAGACACGCCCCTGCCCAGAGCCCCTACTGACTGCCCAGAGCCCGCACTGACCACCTCACTGACCATCTGGAGCCTGAACAGCCTCCTGAAATCCTGCACAGCCCTCCTGAGACATCAGGCCGTGAACCCAGAGCAACACAGAGCATGTAGCTTCATTGTATTCTGCACTGATGTATAAGTATTGCTGGGATTTGTAGTCCTCTATAGCCAGTGTAATTCTGCATTGCTTTATAATGTATTGCCGAGATTAATAGTCCTCTATAGTTGGTGGTATTCTGCATTGCTGTCGACTCACAGACCTCGAATACAGTGTCAGTGCAAGGGTAAGTCCTCTTTGGCTTAGTCATGTGATTAGAGCCATGGAGAAGCCTAGGGCAGCCCTCCATTGGCTTTGAACTGCTGCTTTATCTAAAGTCTGAGTTGGACAGAAGCTGGTGATGCAGCGCTGATTGTAGTGGCTGAAAAATAAAAAAAAATAAACAATGGGTGGCAGTTGTGGCCTCTGTCCCAGGGCAGCCCACAAAATATTCCTTTTTCAATGGTTGCACATGTCCTGGTAACAACTGTCTCAAAGGTTTCACCTCACTTCAGAGATTGTTGGGTATTTGGTACAAGAAATAAAGGGAGATCTCCCCAGTGAAACACAGACAGCATAAAAAAAAACTCCAACAAGGGTTGTAACCATTCCTTACTCTAGCCAAACTAAAAGGTGGCCATATATTTCTATTTGTATTGCTGATAAATGTGTAAACTTTTGTAATGTAAATTAAGGGACTCAGAGAGTTCTAAGGTTTTTCTAAATATTCTTATTTGTTTTTCTTGAAATATAGTTTTATTTATCCTTGGCCAATGTTTTGATGTTTTGCGGAAGTATTCAGAGATTTAATAATAATATTTATAGACCACTTTTCATTAACTCTGGAAGAACATAACATTTCCGCCCTTAAAATAGAATGGATTCCTTTTATTGTTTCCTGCTGTGACGATATTTGTGTAATTCCTTTTTCTTCCATCAAGATAATCTGGTACTTTCACTGTGGCAGCCCTGCAAGCTCGGCTGTGAAACGTGCATCATACTAGAACCTAAACTGGACATTTTCAAGAGAAGCAAATATATTTTCAAAGTGCAACTCCACCTTTTGATGTTACAGTATATGACAGTGAAAAAAATTATATAGAAACATTTATGTATGTATTAGAAACATGAACGATAACAATAATTGGGGGAATTTATCATAGCAATTGTGAGTGTTTGAACTTGCACGGAATATAATTGCACCATACTTATGCTGCTAGTGTAATGTTCATAAATGAGGTTAAATAGACTCCAGGAAAGAAGCTGTAGGCGTAACTCCAGGTGAAAAGCTTAACTGTCGCTTCTTGAGAAGTGGCCATGTGGACTTCTTAAGTTTCGATTGTTTTGTTAGGTGATGCTCCAGTTTCAGACAGCCGCAGAACAAGTGCAGATGAAAACAGGCGCAAAACACGTGCAATTGAAAAATTAGTGCAAGCTCTGGGCAAAAAAGGCGCACATGTTAAAAGACAGATTTGCACATTAAAAAAATGATCTAATAGGCTAATACTGTCTCAATTGCTTTGATAAATTCCCCCCACTGTTTTTCCGATTCTGTTCTAGCTATACAATTTTTTTTAGGTGGGCATACATGGTCGGACTACTGGTTATAAAAAAGGTTGTCACCCCCTCGCTGACATTCCACTCGCCCCCCCCCGCAATTTTCACTCGCCAATTGCGAGGGGGGCAAGTAGAAATTTTGAGGCCTGCTTAGAACTCAATGTAAATCTATGGGACCAGAACTCTGAAAATCAAATGTCCCCATTTTGAAGCCATAAAAAGGATATGGATATGGGGATTCGGGTACTGCCCTGGGGGACAGGAATCAATGAGAAAAACTTTAAAAATTAAAATTTTAAAAGAGCATTGATTTTAACATCTCTTAAAATGCCTGTGAAGTGGCGGATCTGTACGATGTTTAGAACCTGCTGCAGCAAAAATTACATTTATAAAGAAAACAATGACATTTAAATTGAAGGTAATTGGTTTCCCCTTAATCTTGTAAACAACTGCTTGGGGAGGCAGCCTGTATGATTTTGGATAAATTCTGGTGTCTCTTTTGCAGACGTTGGATGAAAGTTACAACAGGTGTTTTAAAATTGGGCCTTGGCTGTGCTTTCATACCGTAACCCTTTAGTTATTCATGACATGTGCAGGATTGGACCCTGCTCTAACAATTACAATTATATATAAAAGAAAAAAAGGGAACACTTGCGACACAGAAGGGGGAATAGCAATGAGGCAGCAAAAGAACCTGCTGCTGAAAAAAAAAGTAAAAATAATAAAAGAAAATTAAAAAAGAAAAAAAAATAGGAGCACCGGTGGCGCAGGAGAAACACCAGTGACGCCACTGATGCACACACAAAAAACCCCAGCAAATATACAGCATAGAAAATAATACTGTATACAGTACAGAGTACTGTATATAGCATTAGATGCAGTATAAAACGCTGACACTTCACTACACTACACTGAAACCAGTTAGCTCTCATTGCACTACACTGCACTACACTACACTGACAGCTACACCGATAGAAACATTCTATTTTTAACTATTTTTAACCGTGTAAGCAGCCTTATATAGTGTGGGGCTGGGGCTTAGCTGTGAGCCATGATTGGGCAAAGGCATCATTAATTTGCCCAATCATGGCTCATACAGAGTTCTGTGCCCTGATTGGACAAAGTCTTGCACCTGGCCTGTGGTCAGGTGCATTGGTTTACCCAATCAGGGCTCTGCAATGCAAACAGTGCATTGTGGGGTGTTCAGCGGACAAACAGAACACACGAGCCGAACACACGAGCTGCTGATGTTCGAGCCAATTCCTATTGATGACATTAGGTATGTAGGTCATAGAAAAAAGCAAGTATGAATCGAAAGGGTCTCTCGTCTTTAGGAATTTATTTAGTTTCATTCTCTTTTTTAAACCATTTACTGGCTATACATACAGATGCTAATACATGAGCCACATATGCCTAGTGCAGATGGGTGTACATGCATGTACACACTACTGCCAGGAAATGTTTATCCCCATGTTTCTGTTTTATTTCAGGCCTATGTACATGCTGCACAGCTAACTCATTTTTTAATTTAAAACGGTGTGCATTTGCATGTGTTATAGTTCCCTTGCTATCTTGAAGGGTGTCCTTATAGATTGCTTTCTCTTTACTGACCTGGAATGCTGGTATGCATTTGACATTGAACCTTCACTGACATTTCTAAACTTGGCTAGCTTTGATCATGAAATTGGACTATGATTTAGCTTTGACATGTGATATCTTCCTCACCAATTTTTAGGTAACTTTTGACCTGTCCCTGCTATTGGCATGGTGTTTGGGTGTATGCTATGGTCATGTAAAAATTGCACTGCAATGTATTTGGTTTTATTTGTTTGTATTTAAGTTTTTCATATATAAACAGTTCACTTTTGGAGTAGCTAATTAAAAAAAAGCATTTTAGTAACTTTCTAAAACTGACAAATTGCCTAATATTTGTACTTTTCATAAGTTATAAGCAACTTTGGCTCCCAGTTGGAAGAACAAATTTTGAGTTCAATAATTTTAATGGATGCCTTGCTCTGTTTTAACATGCTTATTATGGGACCTTATCCCAGTGATGGGTGAGGAACACAGCTAGTGCCTTCCTTTGTTAGTTTGATTTGAATTTCTAACTTTCCCTCTGTGCTGATAAGAGAGTATAAGTTGTAATAAGCAAAGGCATCAGAGCGCAGTTTCTTACTATGTCCTGTATTGTAAATGTTCTTTACTGTTATCAATGTATGTTTATTGAATATCTTACAGTAACGTACAACCAATTGTGTGGGGGGCACACACACAGAAATGTTGTCACTGAAACTGGTTTTCACATGTGCAGAAATGCATCATTGCCACCAAAAAATAACCTATAAAATTTGCCTTTTTTAGATAAATGGTGACAATTTGTACACCAAGTGAACTGTAGTATAAAAATGTATGTTTCTGTACAGCAAGTAAGGCATATAAGCAATAGTGACTGTTTACTATGTTCATTGGTCATAAAGGGCGATCTGCTTTTCACCTGTCTGGCACCTATCTAGTAAATAAATGTGGTTGGCTTTCTTTAGTAATGAAAACAATAATAAGTTCTGAAGCCCCATGACACCACTAAATGGAGTTCACCATTAAGTAAAGAAACACAACAAAATACTAGCTCTAACAAAAGTTCAGCAGATGGTTACTATACAAAAAATGCAGAATTAGTCTCCCAGGCACTGCATTAAAATAACTGCTTATATTTAGACCCGCGGAGAGTGCACAGCAATAGATCCAGATGTCTCCTGTAGCAAAGGATGTTTAGTTTCCTTTAAGCATTCTAATTAAATCATTACAGTAATAAGCCTGTTCTGGGTATTTTAAACTTGTTGATCATTCCTCCTAAATGAAATCCAGCTTTTGGAGCTTAGCACTGTCATAGTGTAAGCTTGTACACATGAATCATGTAGCCCATCTTGCACAATTTCCAGCAGACATTTTGGCTCTCTAGGTGAAAGTGAGTGCAGTTGGATTTAGTTGCATCCCAGAGATCCCTATATGCGGTACCATTTTGCACCTTAAGGGCTTTGTTTAGATGTATCATCCTTTGGCAATGTTTAAAGCAAACCCATGGCTTTTCCAGGTACAGTACAGGCAACTGGTGGTGGAATAATAATGTATGTCCATAGACCTACTTTTTCTGCATGCCGCACTAAACTTCTGAGGCGCTTAAGATAAGTCACTGCCCCTGTCATGGTCACTTTGTTGTACTGATCCCCTCACCTCTCTCTTAGCTACTAAGGACACCCATCAGATTTTTTAGATAATAGGGAGGCAAAGAGAGGATAAAGGGATAGACTATGAAGCAACCCTGATAGATGTAATTTCACTCTAATAACTCCCTGGATTATAAAGTGTACCTGTGTCCAGACTATGCACATTAAATATGTGTATATACTCTATATTGTTATATACACACTGAGCGAGACAGAATCGGAGCAGTTGTGCATGGCAACTGATGAGTTTCCAGCTTTCATTTTAAAGCTGAAAGTGACACTAAACTCAAGAGTTAAATCTTAAAAATGCATTCAAGTACCCTAACTATTAACAAAACTCTAAGTTATTTGTGCATCACTCAACCATAGATCCTCAAATCATCTCTGAATTCATGTTGACACTGTTTCCTTGTGGAAGGTGGCTACTTTTGTTCCCCATGGTCCCTTTGTATGTTGTAAAGTAGCCAACGCTACTTTACAACATACACGTTCCAAGCTTGCTTAGTTAGTGAATTGATGCCAAGCATAGCTACCAACAGTTGCTGATATGCTTTTGAACAAAATAGATTTTTTTGGCCGTGCAATCTTACTGTTGCTTTGTAAATCATGACAATTAAAGTTTGTTGTTCTTTGTGTCATTTAGACCTTTCTTTCTAAACTTTCTATTCTACCCATACATTTTGTATTATAATCATATATTCTCACAGACGGCTATTACTGAATACATTTACAGAGTGTTGACTATTATGTTGATTATTAGATTATAGTATATCATTGACAAAGTACACAGCAGCCTTCAAATGCCATATGCATCATTTGACCATGGAACACAGTACTTGACTGAGCAGCTAATTAACATGTTTCATAATGTCTATCATCCAGTCACCTCTTTTCTGGCCCATTGATGTGTTAGTCAAGTAGCAGGGCATGTTGTTTTCAATTGAGGATCATTTTCTGTCTTAGTAACTTTTATTTGTGAGCTAGCACCTCAGATTCCATCTTAGTGAACTTCCTATGTGTTATTTGTTTAATGCAAATTTGCACAAACATTGCATCTTTAAAATCTAACAATTTCTCAATTGCCCATCTGTTGTGCATATCTATCAGCATACTTGAGTTGAGTGGTATTATGCAACGTGTCAGTGTTTTCCTTCAAAGCCACTCAAAAGTTGAACATTTTTAGTATGCTTAAATGTGTACCAGGCAGTTTGTAATCTGCTCTGTCAGAACTTAGCATTCCCAAGCATATTACAAATATCAGTGCACTGAGATAGCAAATCATTGCACTATTTAATGTCAGGGAATCATCAAGCACTGTTGCCAATAGGCATACTTGTTTTTGTACTGAGAGTATTTAATGTCTCAGATGACAAATTCTGCAAATTTTACTAAAGCTCAACTCCAGCCTAATTTGTTTTAGATTTGAGTAGAATGGCAAAGTTAAAGTACAAGCTCACCTTTTTGCAAAAATCTCTGCAGCCCCCTCCCTAGACCCCTTAATACACTCAGCTATACCATCCCATTCCCCTGCAGGTCCATACTAGTGCTGGGCAGCCCAGGAAGGTAGTCTTGAAGGATTTTGGTAAAGAGACCATACTACAACATACACAGTAAATATCACAATTTACTTGCAAGTTCTCCTTGAATAAAGTTTGTATATTTCTATATTTGCAACATATATTTATGGGGTACAGATGTCAACAGTGTAACAATGCATAAATCAATGTAAAAAATATAAGTTTGTATGTGCAGTACTAGGAATCCATGTAACAAGAACACTAGCGGATAACTGGAAGAATAACAGCAAAAGAAACAGCTAGACATACAGTACAGAAAGTAATACTGAGAAACCGCCACATTTTAGGCAACTCATGCCCATTTCAAGGATGCCTATGCTTCTTAACCACAGATTTAAAAAAAAAAACAAATTCTGTGAGCTCACGGTACTGACTAGATGTGTGACATTGGACATGTGGCATTTGCATTAGTGTGCAAATATACTGATAAGTATCAGTATCGGATAAGTATCAGTAGGCACCACTTCTGATGCAGGAGGGCCCGGCAGCATCAACTGCCTACAGCTCCAGCACTAACCACATTACCAGACACTGTATAGGAGTATGGCTCATGTGCTATAAATAGCAGAGATGTGCAAGATAGGACAATTCCAATAAAAATATTTCATGATCCAGCACTGTCTTCTACAAATGTTGTCACTTATTATGTCATGGGGAAGCCATTTTTCCCTAGGAAAGTGCTGAAATCTAAAAGATACTGCAAAGATATACAGTATATACAGTACAATATATTAGTGTATATATATATATATATATATATATGGAAGAACTCACTGCGGCTTTGTACCAGCGGGATGCCAAGTTTACTGCTACTTGGAGTGTCTGGTTGCATTTCTGTACAACGGAGAGTTTTAATAGTCTTTTGGCTGTATAGCTCAAGGCCTCGATGATGGAACGCATTTTTGAGTACCCCCGACTCAGGGTTGAACCTTAAGCCTCCCCCCCCTCCCCTCCTCTCCCTCCCTCCCGCTTTCTTCTTCATTCTTTAAACTTCTACCTCTCTTTCCTCCCCCTTCGTTGGGGGACTAGATGTTCCCACCAGGTGGGAACAGGCAGGAGCTGTGAAGATCATTATCAATGGCCCAATGTCCTCCCTGGCTTACAGACATGCTTATTAATGCATCACATGAACGTTTTGTACTGTTGTGTTACATCAATATTATTGCACTGACGTGCCTTGGGTGAGACGGTGGTGGCCGTGTCCTTTTTGCATTAGATGTATATGCTCCCTGCCATCTATGTCCTTCTGTATTGTACTGTTTTGTTTACTGTAATCTACAAACTTCCTCAAAATAAATATATTCTTGAATAAACTCTAATCTATATAACATTGCTAATATTAATTGAGG
>NW_017309965.1:0-10157 GCF_000935625.1 Nanorana parkeri
TATAAAATGAGAAAGAGGGACAACTGAGGTGGAAAGAGGGACAGAGGAATTTGGTTCCAAATGAGGGATAGTTGGGAGGTTTGGTGAAGGTCCGCTTCACCATAAGGTATTCTGGCAAACCAAAATTCTATCCCCTACTACTATGTTATTCTTTTACAGGATTTATATAGCACTAACAGTTTGCACAGCAAACTATATGCTAGCTTATGCCTAGGGGACTGTAGTCAGGCACTTACTTCCCTAATCCTCGTTCCCCCGGTGGTCAGTGCTCACCTCTCTCCTCTTCGACTAGTGGAATGTCCCTCAGCATCTTTACCTCTAATGCAGGTCTATGGAACCTGAATTAGACATGATGTCAGTAGTCCTTAGAGCACTGGAGCAAAGTGGAGAAGAGGCGGCGGGAAATGGTCTAGCAGCCCAGAGGGTGCAGGCAGCAGCAGGGAACAGGTAAGTAGAATATACCAGTCCTTTAGGTTTAAAGGAGCAATTAATCCTCTTATTACGGGGGTAGCCCCACTGCAATGGTAACTTTTTGGTTTGCCTGGAGATAGGCTTTAAAGGTTAAGGAGAACTATGAGATGAGTGATTTCCACTCACCTCATAGTTCTAGCCGACCTGTGACAATGAGACTGTCACAGGTCGGCTCAGTAGATCGGGAGGTGAGCGAACACATACCAGGTTCGCTCACCTCTCGATCCTGTCATGGCTCTCTGCCGTGACAGGGGGAGGGGCTGGATTCCCCTCTCCCCGCTCCGATCTGCCAGCGCTGACTGGCGGAACGGACGGGGGAGGGGGCGGGTACAGCTGGCTCTGCCTCTAGATAGGCAGAGCCAGCTGTCACTCCCCCAGCTGGGGGGATCCCGTCATCTACGTCGGGATCCCCTTCGGCTGTGGCGTCTCAGTATACCGCAAGCTGTAGCTCGCGGTATACTGAGCTTAGGGTAATGGGAGGACGCTAGTTTGTGTCCTCCCGTTACCCTAAGGAGAACCGGGGGAAAAACACTGACCCCATAGTTCTCCTTTAAGTGCTCAAGTCTAATCGAAGCCACTAACCATACCAAAATATATTCTGACTGTACAATTTCCTTCAGATCTACCAACCACTGTAAGAATCAGATGCAAATTGAATGGATGGTTTAAGTAGGAACTCACATTTTATTAAGATTTGATAAATCTGAGGGGACGTGGGCGGGATGTGAAGCGGTGCAGACATGATCTAGGGAACTCCGCTGCTTTTGCTGCTATTATCCGGTTTCTGTCCTGACCGCTCAGGTGATCCTATTCACTGGGGCTCTGGTGTGTACCCTGGGCTCTATGACATGCCGTCCATGTCTGGGAAGCAAGCTGATACTCCGAGACGGGGGCGGAGGGACTATCCAGCGTGCAGCCACGTGCCTTTCGGCTGCCATCTTGCCCTCCCTGCCTGCCGCAGGGAGGGCAGAATCACACCACCGCTATTCAAGATCTGCAATGCACAGTACGGATCATGGCAGCAAAAGTGGATGATTCCGAGAACAGGATGCGGAGAAACAATGTGCTTGTTGCCGGCCTGCCTGAGGGAGCGGAGGGTCCCTAGCCGGCCACCTTTGCTGAAACCATACTTGCCCTGGATGAGTTGCCTCCTATCTTCGTGGTGGAATAGGCCCATAGGGTTCCCACTGGCAGGTCGGTCGGTCACGGGAGCGCCTCCGCGCCCATTTCTGGTACATCTTCTTAATTATCCTGACCGTGACCAAGTTTTGCTGCAGCCAGAACGCTTCCTGACCTTCGGCACGAAAATGCTGTGATTAGCCTCTTCCCAGATTTTTCGGCTGAGATCCAAAAACAAAGGAGATGCTTTGTGGATGTGAGATGTCGTCTTAGGGAAAAGAGCATCCAACACAGCATGTTGTACCCCAGCAGGCTCAGGGTGCCACATGCTGGCATGGTCCCCATGTTTGAAACCCCTGCCCAGAGGCGTAACTAGAAACCATAGCAACATTTTGTAGCCCCCCCACCCCCACAAGAAAAACGCCACTGAACAACACATTGCTACTGTCACATGGCACAGCATGTAATATTATATATGATATGATTACATGCAGTTAGAAACAAATCCCTATCCTTGGACGCATTGATCGTGCATCCAGGGAGAGTGATTGATTCCTAACCACATGTAATCATATCATACCATTACATTCGGTGTGCAGGCTTTTACATGCTGCCGCTGTCACCTGATCATTAACTTAAATGGGTGACAGCTGCCACTTGTAAACACCAGATTAGGGATTCCTGCTGCAGCAAAATGCAACTAACTGACATATACCATAGGGCTGTACAGAAAACACTGATCAAGTCACATTAGTTTCTGTACAGAGGATCTCTAATGCAGAATGTCACCTGCTGTATGGGGACAACAAATCCCAGCAATGCATTATACCACAATGCAGAACAGTATATGAATTGGACTCAGGACTTAGGAATGCACTGGACTCAGGACTTAGGAACACACTGGACTTGGGACTTAGAAACGCACTGGACACGGGACTTAGGAACGCACTAGACTCGGGACTTAGGAACACACTGGAATGGGGACTTAGGAACGCACTGGACTTAGGACTTAAAGGACATTTCCACCTTTGGAAGTGATTTTGAGTTTTTGGTGGTAATGGGGAGGTGCAGGGGGGATGTACATGTGTGTGCATTGTCAGGAGTCACAGGGCTGTTTTTCATACTTTATTTTATAGATTATTTTACAGACCAGAGGCCTAGAAGTTCAAAATTCCCTCCACAATATCTTCAATCCTTCAATTCTCTCTCACAGGGTCAAGTTGTTATCTCTAAACTGCAATCAGCTGCCCCCCCCCTCCTCCCCCTCTCATCTGAGAGAGCAGAGATGAGTCATAGCTCAGTGTCTGTGTGAGGGAGATCTCCTGTCATTGTGCTCTGTCTGTGTGTAAAGGTGCCCATACACTGCACGATTATCGTACGATAATCGTATGCGATCGGGTTTTCGTACGATAATCGAGCAGTGTGAACGGAGACGTGCGACCGTTTCTACTGTACGGTCGCACGTCTTCTGTCGAACCAGCATGTTCGAAAACCAGCCATCCAGGTTCCAATGTTCCCCCTCCCCTTCCCCCCACCATTCTTCTCATTTACAGATATGACTGCTAGAACAGATACAAAGACATTGGGGGGAATTGATCAAAATGGGAGCAAACAGAATCTGGAGCCATTGCCCCCATGGCAACCAATCAGCTTCTCTTTTCAGTTTGCTCAGGTAAGATTTGAAACTGAGTCAGAGAAGCTGATTGGCTACAGTGCAAATCTGCTCCAGATTTTGCCTGCTCCAGTTTCGATATATCCCCCCACTGTGCGGGGTCACCAGGGATGTGCGGGGTCACCGTTGATTGGTGTCACCGGAAAAGTGCAGGGTCACCGAGAATGTGCGGGGTCACTGGAGATTGTTTGGTGTCACCAGAGATGTGCGGGGTCACCGGGGATGTGCGCAGTCACCAGAGATGTGCTGTGTCACCGGGGATGTGTGGGGTCACCGGAGCTTATTTGGGGTGACCGAGGATGTGCGGGGTCATTGGAGATTGTTTAGTGTTACCAGAGATGTGTGGGGTCACCAGAGATTGTTTGGTGTCACCAGAGAAGTGCTGTGTCACTGTGGATGTGCGGGGTCACCGGGGATGTGCGGGGTCACCGGGGATGTGCAGGGTCACCGGGGTTGTGCTGTGTCACCGGAGATGTGCTGTGTCACCGGGGATGTGCGGGGTCACCGGAGCTTTTTTGGGGTCACTGGGGATGTGTGGGGTCACTGGGGATTTGCGGGGTCACCAATCTTATTTGGGGGTCACTGGAGATTGTTTGGTGTCACTAGAAATGTGCGGGGTCACCGGGGATGTGCGGGGTCACCAATCTTATTTGGGGTCACCGAGGATGTGCGGGGTCACTGGAGATTGTTTGGTGTCACTAGAAATGTGCTGTGTCAACGTGGATGTGCGGGGTCACCGGAGCTTATTTGGTGTCACTGGAGATGTCCGGTGTCACCGAGGATGTGCAGGGTCATTGGAGATTGTTTGGTGTCACCAGAGATGTGCTGTGTCGCACTGCACTCGGGACTTAGGAACGCACTGGATTCTGGACCCCCCTGAGACTGTCAATGGTGGGCTCTGCCGGGTCTCAGGTGGGCCGGTCGGGGGTTCCTTTACCTGCACTTGCAATTCCATACGTGCCGCTGCTGGGACCCGGCCTCTTCTTCTGCCGCCAGACCGGCGCTGCTGGGCGCCTTGCATCATCCACTACCCCTGTAGTGACCTGCACGATCCCTGGTAATTAGTAAGGTCTGGTTTTGGCTGGAGTGCAGAACTGTCAGAGCTCGCTTGCCCCCCCCCCTTCCTTTCCGGCCCTGCCAGGCCTATGCTCGGATCAAAGATCTAGTATGGAATTTTAGGGGGGGACCCCCATTTTTGGGGGGTGGGGTTCCTCCGTAAAATTCCTACCAGACCTTAAGGGCCTGGCATGACTTTGAGGGGGAACCCCACATACTTTTGTTTTTTTTGTTTTTTACACAGGGTCTCTCCTAAATATTCCTACCAGACATTAAAGGTGAAATGTCAGTTTTGCTGCAGCGGGTTCTATACATCCTACAGATCCGCCACTTCACAGGCAGTATACAGGCACCCCCCAGGCACCATATTTGAAGGAATTTTTCATTTGTATTCTTACCCTGAGAGTGATGTTGAGATCACTGTTCCTTTAAAAACGTTTTTATTTGTGTTTCTTTTTTCATTGATTCCTGTCCCCCAGGGCAGTACCCGAAACCCAATACTCCTTTTATGGCCAATAACTTGCATATAAGCACTCTTAAAGGGGACAATCATTTACGAACGTTCGACCCCCATTGACTTGCATTAGGTTTGAGTTCGTATTCAAACTTTTCGGGCGTTCGGGTGTTTGAATACGAACCGAACACGGGGGTGTTCAGCTCATCACTAATGCAGAGCAGAGCAGTTACAGAATGAATCAAAACTGTGTCCAATGTATTCCAATGGTATTTTGGGCTCTAGTTTACACCAGAGCGTTCAGTTCGAAAGGGGACGTGGAAAAACTTCAGCATGCCCTATTCTTTCTGCTCTGGAACACACCAGAACGCATACAAACGCCCTGGAACGCACTAAAAGCGCATTTTAGACTAAAATACATTTTTTTTTTTTTTTTAAAAAAACAGCCTGAAATGCATCAAAAATGCAGCAAATCACACTGCACTGCATGTGCAGAAACTCATGCAGATCTGGTCTGCATTTGGTGTGAACAAGCCCTGAAGGTTTGCTGGGCAGTGTAGAAGCATGAGTGTTACCTTGCACCTAAATTACTGGTCTGAAAGATTTCATATAGCAGTATTTTATCAATCTATCTGGTATCAAAGTGTATGTGATCCCTAACAATTAACTTCTCTGACTTGCTCCCTTTTGGTTTGTCCGCCCGTAGTAAAAAAACGGACGGCCGGCACTGCTACATCTGCGGGTTGCCGTCTCCAGACGGCAATTTTTTTCTGCTCGCGCGCACCCCCTAGCGGGCACGCACGGAGAAAAAGAGTTTTTAAATACTAAAAAAGGGTCTAAAAAGGAAGGGAGACAACAAGTATTCAAAAAATCAAGCACTCAATATATCCCAAACAGTTCAAATCCAAATTTTTTACGCCACTTAGCTCCCAGGCAATTTGTTCTCCAAGCCCTGTGTGATATGACTTTTAATTGGCACAGAGATTTGAAATGTAACTACATAATCTTATCAGCCATGGAAGGTACCATCTTAGCCTCTATTTGGATTGCAGTTGCCATGTGTTGCTAAACATGTGATGAGATATGACACCAGCCATTTGAGGGCTTGAAAGTTTGATTGAGAGCTGAAATAGACAAACCGGCAAGGCAACCTTGATCATCATTAACAGGCGTGTGCCTTGAAAGTAACTGTTTTGGAAGACAATTCAATTGGTGGATCTAGTTCCGCTTTAATAAGTACATAACAATATTTGGATGTAATGCTTGTGCCTATATTTAAAAATAGGGATAAGCTTTACATCCAAATACTGTGATGTGCCCTAGGCTAGGTTTCCATCCATGCCACATTTCAAATGGGGTGCTTTCACGTCGGGTTAATAGACACCAAACATGTCAAGCTTTAAAATTGCGCGCACCCGTTAAAATCGCAAAAAAACTACCATACTCAAAATTGACCATAGCCGACGCTTTAAAAGCTTTCACCAGCTTCTCTCCGGTTTCTGTACCGGAGAGTGACACTGAATGCAGGAAGTGAGGTAATACACATCACTCATCTCATTCAGAAGAGGAGAGGAGATCAAACGGAGCTCGTGTACCGCATCTCATTCAGAAGAGGAGAGGAGATCAAACGGAGCTCGTGTACCGGATCTCCGGCCGCAGAGCTGCTATGCTGGTCCCACCCTCGCACCGGGCACAGCGAAGAACGGGATCTCCAGCAGCGACGGAGGGTGGGGCCGCACACCCGACTGGATATTACAAGCGATCGGGTGTCTCTACAGACACCTGAACGCTTGTATGTAAACAGCCATCGCTGGCTGTTTACATTCAAAGCCGGTTTCCTGCTCGTGCACGCCGCCTAGCGGCTGGCACGAGCGGTATGGGATAGGACGTCTAAAAAAATAAATCATACCACCAGTTAAACGCGTGTTTCACTGAATGTAAAAACGCGCTAAAAAACGCGGAAAAAAACAAGCTGAAAAAATACGCTCAGGTGTGAACCCAGCCTAAAGGAGAACTATGAGGTGAATGAAAATCACTCATCCTCATAGTTCGAGCCGAACATGACCCTGGGGAGAACTATGGGGAAAAGCATTGACCCCATAGTTCTCATTTAATCCTCTAATGTTTTGCAATTTTGCCCAAAGGACAGCTTTGTCATAGAATTACCTTGGCTGCTCCACTTTCTAACACCACAAGGTTTTTAACCTTTACCTTGTATTAGTCGAGGGTGGCTATATAGGATTTCTATCCCTTCCCAAACATATATTGTATGGACGGCCAGCATAGGGTTCCAGTTCAGTCCTGAGCTATTTGCAATCTTAATCTCATTCATTTTTTTGCATCCAACTTTAGCAGTTTTTTGTGCAGTCTTTATATTCAATTATATACATACTGTGTACAGAAATATTTTTGTTGACCATTGCAGACTATATTATGATGTTTCTGCTTTAAATATGTTTATTAAGTACATATTTGTTGTAAGCCATTTCATTTTGAATATTGTTATTGATCAGTACAGCAGGATGTTTCAATAGGGCTTTGCATATACCGCTTGAGTCTGCACTTCAGCTGTCACTTCTCCGTCCCTACTGTGCATGCGCGAATCGAATGAGGTATTCAATGAGAAGCACCCCGACGATTGTAGCCACTCACAGGAAGCGCCCTGCGTTCCACACAGCGAAAATGCCAGTGGACAGTGCGGAGCTAACTGTCTCTGATTCAGCGTCCTGTTACCACAATGAAGGGCTCTCCTGAACCACAGGCTGGTGCTATGATCTTTTGAATTTTTGGTGGGAATTGCAATCACAGGGGTGGGAGGTTCTGCTGTTTTTACTCACTTTGTTTGCCTATTTAAGTGGTGTGGTTTATGTGATCCTTTGTCATTCTGAGCCTGATGAAGAGGACCCTGCGAGGCCACGAAACCGTTTGCATTTGAATGACAAGGGTGTGTCATTAAATGGATTTTCTTCACGTTTAAATGGCGTGCTGGTGACGTTTCTGAACTCTGTGACATTCACGGTGGCACCCGTGGTCATTTCAAGCACCCGCCTGATTTTTCAGGTTTATTTTTTGGAATCGTTAAGGAGTGCTGCAGGACATATCTATACTTCACTGTTCAGTGCCTGGGCCCATGACCTGTTGGTTATGTGTTTAGATGAAGCATTGAGATCTTGAGGAATGTTGAATTATTTTTACTTAGAAGAACAGTAAATGTATGTATATGGCATTGTGAAGAAAACATATAGAGAGAAAAAAATAACTCTCTGTGTACCATTACAGTCCTTGTACCTTGAATATGATGAAGGGTGGGGACAGCCAAAACCATCTTCATGTTGTAGTTGCTAATGTATAATTTCCCAGTGGGATAAAAACATATCGAGCGATCAAGGAGTGTCACACTTTTGGAAAAAAAAACAATATATATATTTACAGGTGAAACTCGAATAATTAGAATATCATGCAAAGTTCATTTATTTCACTAATAGTAGCAGCCAGGATTCTGCTTAAACGGGCCTGGTGCCAGTGACGTACTATGGACATCACTGGTCGCTAAGGGGTTAAGGGGACCCCCCAAGGCACGATATTTAAAGGAAATTTTTATTTTTATTGTTTCACTTTAAGTGATGTTAAAGTCACTGCTCCTTTTAAAACAGTATTTTTTTAAAGTGGTTTTTGCATTGATACATGTCCCCCAGGGCAGTACCAAATCCCTATACCCTTTTAATGGCCAATAACTTGCATATAAGCCTTCAAAAAGGGGACAACAGGGGGGGCGTGGCCGGCGCATGGCGGAGTGAGTCGCATCTTTCCTCTGCTCCCGTGCGTGGTGCCCCTTACAGCCTTTCTACAGCTCCATTGGTGACCTAAAAACCTGATGGGTACCAAAAGACACCCCAAAGCAACTTCGGGCACGGGTGGACGTGAGTCGGGGAAGCTTTCCAACTTCTTCCAGACCTCGCAGAGGTCGCCGCATTCACCCGCGGACCCGCCGGCTGGATTGGGCCTAGTGGAACGGGCCCGGAACTCGCCGCGTGCGGACTCCCCTGCTGGACGGGATAACGCTCAGGCCGGTATATCAACGCCACGGATAAGCCTCCCCCACTCCCCGTCGATGGCTTCGGTATCGGAGGAGTCAGTGGATCCGGCTGATTCTGGCCGGGAAGAGGGTGAGGATGACCTGAAGGCCTATATCCGCTCTCTGCCTACACGTGCAGACCTGGAGCGTTACGTGTCTCGGATGGAGGCCGCCTACAAAGCTGAGATGGTCGGGCTAAAGGCTAATGTCGCACATATCGGGCCACGTTTGGATGTCTTAGAAACTACCCAGGACACAGTATGTTCCAGATTGGACCTACACCATCAGATACTGCAAGATCACTCGGTCCAGCTGCATGATCTGATTTACCAACTAGACGACCAGGAAAACAGATCCCGGCGTAACAACATCAGGAATTCCTGAATCAGTGGAACCTGCGGCTCTCCCTGACATGGTACGTGCTATTTTCAATCAACTCCTGCAGAAACCCACTGACGAACCGTTAGAGATTGACCGTGCGCATCGGGCCCTGGGCCCGCGGTCAGCCTCCCACAACCGTCCGAGGGATGTAATCTGCAGAGTGCACTTTTACTCGGTAAAAGAAGCGGTAATGTCGGTGGCACGGCAGTCTGATGAGATCCTGTTTAATGGTTCCACGATCCTCCTCCTGGCGGACCTATCTCGTCGTACCCTACAGATGCGCAGAGCCCTCAAGCCACTACTGGAAGTGCTTCGTGCAAACAGCATCAATTACCGCTGGGGTTACCCATTTCATCTGATCGCATCCCGCGATGGGAAATCCTCGATCTTCCGCCATCTGGGCGACCTGCCGCGGTTCCTTGGCTCTTTTCAACTGGCCCAGGTGTCCCTTCCGGATTGGCCCTATACCACGAACTTGCCTGATGTTCCGGTCCCTGAACATTGGCAGACGAAGTCTCCTCGCAGATCTGCATCCTCAGCAACCTTGGTGAAGTGATTTATCTCTCTCCTTTTAGGCGACTTACCTGATGGAGTCCGGAGACTTTCGTCCCATGGCGGAATGTTCCTTACAGTTTGAGAACTCTGTTTTGTCCTGTTCTCTATGTTTTAGGAACTCATACCACCTCTGCTTCTAGACAGCGGGGTGTCTGTTCACGGTTATGGCTCATGTTGGTTAATTCCCCTGTTTCAGTTTACAGTTATCTTCTGTGCCTTTTGTTGTTTGCATTGCTCAAGTTGCAATACATAACCCCATCCTTACTTTAATCTGTGTATGCGTCTACTATTGCTAGGCTGGTGGTGGGGTGCCGCCCACGAGCAGATTTCCCATCTGTTCGCTCCGTTTGGGCCCCCCTGCCCCCACACTAGGT
>NW_017309965.1:12839-18005 GCF_000935625.1 Nanorana parkeri
CCCACACGCCCGCCCACAGGCCCGCCCACACCCCAGCCGGCCGCAGCTTCCGCCCCGCCCACACGCCAGACGCAGCTCCCGCCTACACGCCCGACGGCCGCAGCTTCCGCCCACACGCCCGCACGCACGATGGAAGCGGAATATCATCCGCCGGGACCGGGACCGGCAACAGCACGCCGCCTTCCGGGACCTCGTCCGGTCCTCCCCCAGCCAGGTAAGACATCCCCCGAAAATAAGACCTAGGGTCTTATTTCGTGCAAAAAAAAAAAATAAGACACTGTCTTATTTTCAGGGAAACACGGTATATTTTATAGCAAACCACACTTCTTAGTAAAGTCTGTTTATATAAACTGTACCCTGTGTGCACACGTTTGCACACTTTGTGGGTACATTGCATGAGCCTACCATTTGCTTTTTTGCACATGATTGATATGTCAATGTATACACATATCTTTTAGTAAATCAGGCCCACTTGGTTTTTAGGAAAATAATCTAAAGATACAGAGAGCAAAAAAGTAGGTAAAGGAAGTGGGAAGAAGTGTATAATAAGATAAGAGATGAGATTAGACAGAAAATAACATTCTATGTCACTGTATTACAAAACAAAAAAAAGTATCACCTTAAAAAAACTGAAGGGTTTATTAGTTGCTAAATATCAGTACCCCACAAAGGGGGGGTCAGAGAAAAAGTGCCTACATATCAGTTACAAAGATTATAGCTAACACTATAACATCACTTCCATTTAGAAAGCAGGAGGGAACGTATTGCCTCTGTAGACATGTAGTGTAGGGTCTTCATCACTTTTCAGGAATAGATCCTTATTGGTTTTTAGATGCTGAGATTACATTTTGAAATCCAACTGATATGCCAAAATGTATCTCTATACTGTACTGTATTCACTACTCGACCCTTTAATGGGGCCTTCAGCACTTGACTATGTCTCCAAATGGAAACATGACTTAAACGCATCTAATTTCGATCCCCGAAAATAAGACCTACCCCGATAATAAGACCTATAACTATTTTTGGGAATTGCTCAAATATAAGACCTACCCAGGGCCGGTGGCGGCATAAAAGGAAACTTGAAGAGCCGCGGGAGAGAATCAGCGGTGCAAACGAAGCCAGCGCTAGAGGAAGCGAGGCGGCAGCGGAGGGAGCAAAGCCAGTCTTCTAGCTTGCAGGAGAGAGGAGGGAGAAGGTAGGAAGGAAAGGCAGGGAAGTGGCTTGCTTCGCTGTGTATGTGCGTTTGTGAATACACACAGCTTGCTAGTGCGCGCATAGGCAGCTACAAAGGACCCTGCAAGGTAAAGGAGCCACCCAAAAACAGGATATCAGGACAGTGCTCAGGGGAAGAGCTGATTCTACAGGAAACTAAAACTTTTAAGCAACAAGCAGCATCCATTGTAAGTGATTTAATCAGCATTTAAAATAACTTAAAGAGGGGCGTGGCCGGCGCATGGCGGAGTGAGTCGCATCTTCCCTCTGCTCCCGTGCGTGGTGCCCCTTACAGCCTTTCTACAGCTCCATTGGCGACCTACAAACCTGATGGGTACCAAAAGACACCCCAAAGCACCTTCGGGCACGGGTGGACGTAAGTCGGGGAAACTTTCCACCTTCTTCCAGACCTCGCAGGAGGTCGCCGCATTCACCCGCGGACCCGCCGGCTAGATTGGGCCTAGTGGAACGGGCCCGGAACTCGCCGCGTGCGGACTCCCCTGCTGGACGGGATAACGCTCAGGCCGGTATATCAACGCCACGGATAAGCCTCCCCCACTCCCCGTCGATGGCTTCGGTATCGGAGGAGTCAGTGGATCCGGCTGATTCTGGCCGGGAAGAGGGTGAGGATGACCTGAAGGCCTATATCCGCTCTCTGCCTACACGTGCAGACCTGGAGCGTTACGTGTCTCGGATGGAGGCCGCCTACAAAGCTGAGATGGTCGGGCTAAAGGCTAATGTCGCACATATGGGGCCACGTTTGGATGTCTTAGAAACTACCCAGGACACAGTATGTTCCAGATTCGACCTACACCATCAGATACTGCAAGATCACTCGGTCCAGGTGCATGATCTGATTTACCAATTAGACGACCAGGAAAACAGATCCCGGCGTAACAACATCCGCCTCCGGGGAATTCCTGAATCAGTGGAACCTGCGGCTCTCCCTGACATGGTACGTGCTATTTTCAATCAACTCCTGCAGAAACCCACTGACGAACCGTTAGAGATTGACCGTGCGCATCGGGCCCTGGGCCCGCGGTCAGCCTCCCACAACCGTCCGAGGGATGTAATCTGCAGAGTGCACTTTTACTCGGTAAAAGAAGCGGTAATGTCGGTGGCACGGCAGTCTGATGAGATCCTGTTTAATGGTTCCACGATCCTCCTCCTGGCGGACCTATCTCGTCGTACCCTACAGATGCGCAGAGCCCTCAAGCCACTACTGGAAGTGCTTCGTGCAAACAGCATCAATTACCGCTGGGGTTACCCATTTCATCTGATCACATCCCGCGATGGGAAATCCTCGATCTTCCGCCATCTGGGCGACCTGCCGCGGTTCCTTGGCTCTTTTCAACTGGCCCAGGTGTCCCTTCCGGATTGGCCCTATACCACGAACTTTCCTGATGTTCCGGTCCCTGAACATTGGCAGACGAAGTCTCCTCGCAGATCTGCATCCTCAGCAACCTTGGTGAAGTGATTTATCTCTCTCCTTTTAGGCGACTTACCTGATGGAGTCCGGAGACTTTCGTCCCATGGCGGAATGTTCCTTACAGTTTGAGAACTCTGTTTTGTCCTGTTCTCTATGTTTTAGGAACTCATACCACCTCTGCTTCTAGACAGCGGGGTGTCTGTTCACGGTTATGGCTCATGTTGGTTAATTCCCCTGTTTCAGTTTACAGTTATCTTCTGTGCCTTTTGTTGTTTGCATTGCTCAAGTTGCAATACATAACCCCATCCTTACTTTAATCTGTGTATGCGTCTACTATTGCTAGGCTGGTGGTGGGGTGCCGCCCACGAGCAGATTTCCCATCTGTTCGCTCCGTTTGGGCCCCCCTGCCCCCACACTAGGTGTTAGGCCATATGGCCAGCTTTAGATGTTTGGGTTCCCTACCTGGAGCCTATCCTGGTGGACATGGCTCTATGGTAAGGTCCCATTTGGGCTCCCCTTGAGAGCCATCTCTTTATTTGATGGTTGTTTTCCCTCGTGTTCCTTGTCCTGTCCCCCCTGTTTTGTTTGTGTATGGTCTTGTCTGTTTTAGATGTTCCTGGGACGGTACGTACCACTGACCGAACGCACTCTTATCAGTATATGATGACCACACTACGCTCCCATGTCTCTGTCAATAAGTTCCTTTAATGTGAAAGGGTTTAATCATCCCTCTAAACGGTCTCAGATTCTTTACCACATGCATAAGCAAAAGGTTGATATTGTGCTCCTGCAGGAGATGCACTTTTGCGCTGGGAAGCACCCGGCTTGTTCCCAGCGCTACTATAGGGAGTGGTTTCACAGTACCAACCCCTCTACTAAATCTAAGGGCGTCTCCATTGGGATTCACAAAACATGTAAGCTTAATGTATTGGACTCTGCCATTGACCCCCTGGGGCGATATGTTTTTCTAAAAACCACGTTGAACGGCTCCAAGTATACACTTGCTAATATTTATTTGCCTAATTCTTCTCAGGTTACCGCTTGTCTGCGTTATCTGAGGGTACTGGAGTCCTTCGCAGAGGGTTCCATAATTCTGGGTGGCGACTTCAATTTGCCTCTGGACCCACATCGAGATGCATCCTCTGGTAGGAGCTCAGTTTCGAACGCAGACTTACGTAAGTTGAAACTTAGACTTGCCTCCATGCACCTACTTGATCTTTGGCGGACTCTACATCCTGACGTCACGGACTACACCTTTTTCTCACATGCACATAATTCCTACAGTAGGATTGACTACGTGTTTGTTTCTCAAACTTTGCTTGATGCCTCCCGTGTGGTCCGCGTGTGGTCAGACCACGCCCCAATTTTCTGCTCCCTCCGTTTCTCTGCGATGCCACCCACCTCCCCATACTGGCGGCTGAATGACAATCTCCTCTCTGACACAGTGTGCTGTGCGGAGATCAGGCAGGCCGTCTTTCATTTCCAAATAGACCATGCTAATGACCCGACCTCTCTCCCCACTAAGTGGGAAGCACTCAAATGCGTAATTAGGGGAATCCTTGTCAAGCATGGCGCCAGGCTTAAGAAGTGGAGATCACAGCAAATCACCTAATTATTGGCAAAAATTACCACACTAGAGAACTCACATAAACTAGGAAGAGATGATGTTGTGGGTTTGGAACTCTTGAATACGCGTAAACAATTGCTGGCGCTACTAGATCAGGCTTCCTTACGCTACAGGGATCGATACCTGAAGAGATCGTATGAGTACGGTAATAAGTGCAGTTCCCTGTTGGCCCGCACCTTACACCCGCGACAGGGTTTGCACTCTATCTTATCCATGCGCTCCCCTGACGGTAAAATAGTACATTCAAACTCTGACATTTTGCACTCTTTCCACGACTACTATACGAAGCTTTATAACCTAGATTCCCCTGACACCACATCTCCCCCTCCGCACATCCCCACGGCTTTAACCGAATATCTAGACAGGATCCCCTTGCCATCCATACCCCCTGGGCTTCGCTCTACCCATAACTCTCCCTTCGCCATTGAGGAGCTCACTAGAGCCATCAAAGCCACGAAAAACGGTAAAGCCCCAGGCCCAGATGGTTACACGGCAAGGTTTTTTAAACTTTTTGCCCCTGAACTCTCCCCACTAATGGTAGATGTCTTTAACTCTATCTCTGCCCCTCAATCCCTACTAGCACATATTTCCCTGATATTGAAACCAGGCAATGACCCTTCCTTGCCTGGGAGTTATCGCCCGATCTCCTTGTTGAATTGTGATATTAAACTTTATGCCAAACTATTAGCCCTACGCTTTCAACCTCTACTGCCGAATATCATACACAATGACCAGGTTGGGTTTGTCCCTTTGAGGGAAGCGAGAGATAACACCTCCAAGACTATAGCCCTGATCGATCATGTTCGGAGGGTGGGGATGCCGGCCTGCATACTCTCGTTGGACGCTGAAAAGGCGTTTGACAGGGTAGGCTGGCACTTTCTCCGCGCCTCCCTGA
>NW_017309965.1:18296-21279 GCF_000935625.1 Nanorana parkeri
GTCACGTGCTCTAGCGCAGGAGTACGTGATGGCAAGGTTTAATATTGCCAAGCAAGCTCAGTGCATCATCGGTCTATCTTCCAACCTAACTAAGCTTACTACTCCTACAATAGTTGCGATTAAGGTATGCAGCAAATATGGGGTGGTCTCTAGGCCAATGGCGGGAGTGATAGGCTTCACTAATGTTACTTCACACCGGAATGCACTTCTGTGGCAGTTATGTTTGATTCACACAATCTGGTGTATCCCCAGAACCTATTGTTTGTGTAACTTTATATGTTCACTTCACATATGTTAAACACACAGTATCACAGTTCATCAAGGTAGGTATGAATTAAGTGTTCCACAATATCAGTGTAATCTTAGTAGTTCAGACAATATCTTTAGTCGCCAGCAGAGGGCAGGCTCCCCTTATCTTCTATGCCACAGTACATATGAGTCCAAGGTAATTATAGCAGACAGTTGAATTCCCTGTGGGTAGCAACCCAGAGGGGAATACTTGCGGTTTAGGAGACTGGAAGGTTGAGTGGGAGTAACGCTGGTATCGCTAGCGCAGAGATCCCGAGGTAGCCTGTCAGCTGGGGTTCAGCTGTCTAGTGGTTGAAGCTGTGGAAGGTTGCATGCAGTGAGACCGTCACTCGTCTGGCGTCCGCATAGGGATGCTGGAACGCCAGACAGGTGGGAGATTGAGGCTTATGACGAGGCCGGAGGCGGTCTCGTATGACGTCGTCGGCCCGGGGGCGGAGCTTCCACTCGGTTCCGTGAGTCGGAACGGCGGCGTCCCCGGGATCCATTACACCTGCATACTCTCGTTGGAGGCTGAAAAGGCGTTTGACAGGGTGGGCTGGCACTTTCTCCGCGCCCCCCTGACTCGATTAGGGCTTGGTGCCCCATTTATATCCAAAATTATGGCCCTATACTCATCTCCCTATGCCCGCGTGTGCGCCAATGGCAGACTCTCCGATCCTATTAAAATCTCTAATGGCACCCGTCAGGGTTGCCCCCTATCTCCTTTACTGTATGTGATCACAATGGAACACCTAGCTTCTGCCATCCGCACAAATTCCTCTATACACTGGGTACACTAATACAAGGCGGCGTTATACGCTGATGACCTCCTCCTGTATCTAACGCAACCGGACCTTTCGTTGCCCCGTCTTATGGAGGAGCTCTCCATTTTCAGCTCTGTAAGTAATTTTGAAGTGAACTACGACAAATCGGAATTGCTTAACATATCCATCCCTAATAAAGTAGTATCCTCCCTTCGTTCGCGCTTCCCTTTCTCTTGGCAACCTTCCTCCCTTAAATACTTAGGCGTTCACATACCCTCCGATTTATCCTGTCTATATGACCTTAACTACTCCCCGCTGCTACACAGGACAAGGGCGGACCTCCAGTCCTGGAGTTCCCGCCCCTTGTCTTGTTTCGGACGCATGAATGTGATTAAGATGGATGTTCTACCTAAATTCCTATACCTCTTTCAAACAGTTCCCATACGCCTGCCCCGCTCCTTTTTTCTCACCTTGCGGCATATTTTCCGCAAGTTTGTTTGGAATGACGCCAAACCAAGACTGAACTACCGCCTTTTGACGCGTCCCAGATCTGGGGGGAGCGCAGGCCTGCCTGATTTCCTCCTGTACTACAAAGCGTCTATACTAGCCAGGACACTGGATTGGTTTCATAGCGCCCCCCATAAACAATGGGTGACCTTGGAGTTCGTGGCCTCGCCACTATGCCCCAAGGCGGCGCTGTGGTCCCCTCTACCGGACGTGGGTGGCAGCGCAGAGTGGCCCCTCCTTGTTTACTCAGTTCTATGGTGCTGGCATAAATCCCGTACTCCACTGCAGCTATCCTCCCTACACAGCCCCTTGACTCCCATAATGGACAATCCTCACTTCCCCCCTGGTGTCCATGCTTCCTCCTTTTTGGGTTGTGACCGACAGTTTTGGCCACAGCTACGCCATATTCTTTGCGGTACTAGCATGATCTCCTACCAGGCAATTGTCACACAGGGTTCCCTAGACGGACGGGCCTGGTTGCCATACCTTCAACTGACTAGCTACTACCGCTCCCTACGTTCCATTTCTGACATTTCACGGGCCCTCACCTCTTTTGAACAGCTGTGTACTGCTTCCACACCACCCACGCATCTTATCTCCTTATTGTACCATATGCTCCTCTCCCACTACTCCACATCCTTACCCTCTTACACTCACGCCTGGATCAGGGATGTAGAGTCCGCCATGACTGCCACCGTTTGGGATAAGGTCTTTATATTCACGCATCGCTTGGCAATGTCTTGTAAATTGCTGGAGCGCAACTTTAAGCTGCTTACCAGATGGTACTTTACTCCGGTGCGATTACACCACATGTTCCCCTCGATAACGCAGACCTGCTGGAGGTGCCTTAACGCTGAGGGTACCTACTTACATATGTGGTGGTCCTGCCCCCTGGTTATGGGATTTTGGGAGATTGTACTAGATATTTATGACAAAGCTCATGCTACGACCACACCGAATACCCCTGCTTTGACCCTACTAACATTAATTCCCACTTCAATCTCGAAAGCAAAGAAATCTACCTTGAGGTTCTTCCTATTTGCAGCCAGACAGGTTATCGCGGCTCATTGGAAGTCCACCCAAGGGCCTTCTTTAACAATGTGGTTGACCTGCATTAACGATACTATGCGCATGGAAGAAATGGTGGCTATAGATGCAGACCGCAACAAATTCTTCCGAAACTTATGGTTACCATGGATATGCTTTCAAGACTCAGTTGCTTTCCCTGCCTTGTTGACCTCAGTACCATAGCCAGGACTAGTTTTATCACTATGTTCTGTTGACATCGTATGTTGTAGATCAGGCAATGTCTCAGAAATCTAATTGAGGTCTCCACCTGCCCTCACGGGCAACCTGGTCGTTCTCGTACCATACCACTGTCTGTATTTGTATTGTGTTGTCCTTGTTTTGTCTTGTCTTGCGTC
>NW_017309965.1:21325-25655 GCF_000935625.1 Nanorana parkeri
GTAGAATTTATGCTTTTTTTCTAGCACGACTCTAAATGTTACAGTCTTATTTTGCTTGACTTCCTGTCTGGTCTTCAGTCTTACTCCCCATTCTATGGACAATGCTGAAACATCTGCCTAAAAACATCTTGGTCCTTATAATAGTTCCTACTCTTCTTATTACAGGTCAGTACACTGTATTGTGTCTGTGTAGCTATTACTTATTTATCTGGAATTGACACATGTTAAAAGTCTGAATCTGTCTTGATATCAGGCTACTGTCATCTTTTGCACAAAAGAACTCAGACTGGGAGGGGGTCAGCATGGGGAGCCAAATATATTCCAGTGCATGTGCATATGTTGACAGGGAACATGCTGACAGAAGGAGTGCGTAGGAATAATAATTTATCTGGATTGTTGTTTGTGCCGTGTAGTTTGATGTACTAGCAATACAGGGGATTTATTAATGTGCATTGCAATCAGGTAGCATATTGTCTTTAGAATGGGCTGCAATGCACCTAATTGGGGCAATAAACATACCTGACCCTTTTTTATGAAGCCTAATGTACTGCTAATGTACTAGCCTAATGTACTGCTGTGAGTTGTATCGCAAACTGATTGAATAAAAACTATCTTCCAGCATTTTTTCACTAGAATTCTACTTTAACCTAACCTTTCTTCCCATCATTGTGGAGAGAACAAGGAATTCTTAAACCCCCAGTTTTCCCATATGTTCCATTGATGAGGTTACAATTAACATCCTGTCCTGTAAGGAATTTATTTCCTTAAATTTGAAGTAATTTCAAAACAAGGGAAATCCCCTTTTAGGCAGTTGTCACCAGAAACAGTGTCCCCATTGAAAGATATCCCCTGTATTCCTGTTCTGGTGGGAAATCAAAATTTGGGATTTTCTCTCACTTTTACTCTCAGCGACAATGGTCACCAGGACAAATTGAGACAGTTAGGCCTCATTCACACTGCTTAGAGTCGGCCCACACAGATCATGCGGCGTGCACGGCCGAATTGGGCTGTTCCGAAAGGACAGGTTCTGCTTGTGATTGTACGCAGCAGCCTGTACTTCTCTATGGAAGGACACGGCCATACGCTCACTCAAGCTGCACATCCATGCGGGTGCGGGTATCCGTACTTGTACGCAGACAGAATGGATGTGCAACTCGAGTGAGTGTACGGCGGAGTACGGCCGCGTCCTCCCATAGAGAGTTTGGCTACCCCTGCTATACATCAACGCTATTGTCACGCCTTTGGGTGGAATAAGAAAAGCCTTGGGGATCCAGCACCATCTATCTATTCCTGCAATAAGCAATGTGACAGAGGTTATTAATCTTCCCGATTCTAATCCTAAACTAAAAAAAAAGTCTCTGGAGTTCTACTTTTTTTAAAAGCCAATGTTTATTAGTGGGTGATAATGTAAGGCTCAGAATTTGTTATTTAGAAAAAGATACAATGCTGACCTAAATTTTGGGCTTTACAGGAGAAGTTGTCCCTATCAGAGTGAATGGCCTTATCAACCATTCCGTCCTCCTGTCACCATCTGTGGATAAATCTCATCCTGTACAACATGTCTACTGGAACGTTCAATCTCACATAATGGCATCTTTTATAAATGGGAGATTTGCTATAAAAAAGAGTGAGTTTAAAGGAAGGTTGGAGATACTGGATGATGGAAGAGCACTGAGGATTGGACAACTAACACTGAATGACAGTGGACTCTACTCTGTAACCATGACTTTTATGGACAATACAAACCTTGATGCATCCTACAATCTCATTGTGTATGGTATGTGATCATCTGTACATTCTAATGGCTAATTGACCACAGGTCTCTTTATGTTGAACACGGTTGAACATCCTGGACATGGCAGTAGTGTAAAGCACACTTGTCTGTCCAGTTAGGTTGCAATATACTTTTGGGGAATATTGTCCCAAGCATGGAAAAAAAATGTTAACCTGTATGTTTACTCATGTGACAAATTAGGAGCACACAAAGGCGAATCACATGGGACCCGTGGTGCGGGTGTTTACTGGGGAATTTTGGTATATATAGAGCAAGGTGTTGGGGCTGGGGTTAAGTTCTGGAGGGTGCAGGGCAATAGGAGGATACAGCCAAAATATGGGTAGGCAATAGGGTACAGGAAAGAGTAAATCCAGAGTCACAGTGGTAATAATCCAGTAATCTGAAGTGCAGCAAGAGTTAATCCAGCAGGGGTCACAAGGCACAAAGCAAGGTGTCGAGGCTGGGGTTAAATCCGATGCAGTACAATAAGAAGGTAGAGCCAGATTATGGGTTAGCCCAATGGGCACAGGAAAGAGTAAGTGCAGAGTCACAGTGGTAGTAATCCCTTAATCAGAGGTGCAGCAAGAGTTAATCCAGCAGTTTACACATGGCACCATATGGGTAAGTCCAGTAAGAGTGGAACAACATATCTCAGTAGACCTTAGCAGCACACGGGAGGTAGGAACAACAAATCTCAGTAGACCTCAGCAGCACACGGCAGAGAACAACAAATCTCAGCAGACCTCAGCATCACACGGCAGGGCAGGCACTATTAATCACAGCAGAACTCACAGCAATAGTTAAGCAGAACAGTCAAGGTTAAGTTTTCGCCTCTCCTTTGAATCCACAGACAAAGCCCAGCCTCAGCGCAGCCTCTGGTCTGCCATTCAGAGTGAATAACTCCTGTAGCCCTCCCACAGGGTCCTAAGAGGCGAAGGTACAAGAGGGGAGGTAAGGAGTGTATACAGGCTGTTGCTGAGTAATTAGCCTCCCCTATCCCCATGTGTCTTTTATTCTGGAGGCTGCTTTGGTGGGAATTAGGAGGTGTGTACTTCTTCGCACTGCTGACTACTCGCATCAAAAGCCAACAGGACAGTCGCATGGGGGCAGGAGGGAGAGCGCATATATGGTACATAATTATATACGATATACATATCCAGATTGGGTGAGCTACCACTAGCAGATTCCACTACTCTGCCACCTAGCATACAATTCCAAAAAGCACAGCACTCCTCAATTGCTCAAAATGTAAAATGGTACTTAAGCAAGTAGAAAAATGCAGGCTGTATTAGGGAGACATTTCCTGGCAGGTGACACGGGCTCACCAAGGGATGGGTGACGATAGGAAGGCTACAGTGCAGAGGCAGTAGCTGGGGCAATAGGCCAGAGCTGAAGAGGATCAAGCAAGGGTCTTGATAGGCAAAAAGCGGAGAGTGGTCAAGTGGTCCAGGTAAGCAAAAACAGGAACAGGGTCCAGTATTATGTTTGGCACACATTCTGCAACTACTATTGGAAATAATTCTGAGTGCCATTAGAAGTACTGGCAGGGATCTTGTAGGTATCACCATAACTATCATTGGAGGTACTGGCAGGTATTCTGGGAGTCCTGGTATGGATTCTCAGAGTACAATTACAGGCTTTGCACCTTAAACAGTATTGGGCCTAGCACAGAACCCTGTGGCATGCCACTCTCAACCTTAGACCATTGTGAAAAAGAGTAATTTATCAATACTCTCTGGACACATTCCTGTAGCCAGTTCTCTGTCCATGTACACACCATTTCATCTATGCCTATCAATTTAAGCTTGTGTAATATGTGTTTATGTGGTACCGTGTCAAAAGCTTTTGCAAAATCCAGGTACACCACATCCACTGGTTTTCCTCTATCCAGATCCCTACTCACCTCTTCGTAGAATGTTAGTAAGTTCATCTGACAAGAACGTTCCTTCATAAATCCGTGCTAATTATCACTTATAATACCTTGGTCACGAACAAAATCCACTAAATAGTCCTTTATCATTCCCTCAAACAGTTTGCATACTATTGATGTTAGACTGACTGGTCTGTAGTTACCAGGTTGGCATCTTGAACCTTTTTTGAATATTGGTACTACTGTAGCTTTACGCCAGTCACTTGGTACCCTTCCAGTCATTAATGAGTCCTTGAAAATGAGGAATAATGGTCTGGCAATAACCTGTCCGAACTCTTTAAGTACCCTGGGGTGCAGGTTATCTGGTCCTAATGACTTATTTTCATTAAGTTTTTCCAGTCTTTGTTGAACCCTGGCTACTGTCAACCACATGAAGTGTTCAGGTGTCTTCGTGAGTTGGAACGCACCAGCCATTGGTATGCCCCCATTTCTCACACAGAAACATCACCTCTACAGTCTATGTAGTGGGTGCTACTAAGCAGGCAGAACATGTGAATTCCTTCCCAAGACCTGTATTACCAATCTGCAGTCAATCGCTTTTTGTTTTTTTTGTAAATTATAATTTTATTATTTGAATTATAATAAACCGATAGATATTCTATTACATGTATTAGAAAGGATTATGA
>NW_017309965.1:25765-26065 GCF_000935625.1 Nanorana parkeri
GGGGGGGTTCAGCTTCTTCAAATTATAAGACTTTATCTAGCAGTCACATAAAGGTTTGAAAAAATATACCAGCCATATCTTTCCTAAACCAATCCTTTACCTTGAGCAATACCGATTTTTTGTTTGACACCATATAGAAAAAGCATGCTTTAAAAAGACTTATAATTGGTACCTACCCACTGTACATTTTCATTGAGTATTTTCAAAACATACATAGTAAAAATGTGCAGCAGGCGGCAAGTAAAAGTCTTTTTAAAATAAAAGAAAGTGTGCCAAAATCACCTGAACTGGAAGAAAAAA